>NC_056734.1:886755463-887055463 GCF_019279795.1 Protopterus annectens
ACCCTAAGGTCAGTAAACCCGCACCCTAACCCTAAGGTCAGTAACTATTGCGCATTTATGTTCGGGAGCCATACCGGATAAGGGAATCTCTGAGACCGCACTCTGAGACTGCACTACGGTGCAAAACACGGCAAACTAACGAAGCGGCCAAGTGACTTCTTTCCCAGGGAAAGAATTTGCTGAAAAGCTGCTTCGCTATTTTGCCCATTTGCTATTTTAAGTTTGGTAAAAACGCATTCAATAGAATGCATTTTCGATTACGTGATAGGGACCATATATATATATATATATATATATATATATATATATATATATATATATATATATATATATATATATATATATATATATATATATATATATAGTTATGTGTGTGTGTGTGTGTGTGTATGTATAGATATTGCTATTGTTTTGTATGCAGATTTTGAAAGGGTTTGCATATTTTTATTGTTATCACCTAGTTTGTTTACCTATTTTTTAATTTACATGATATTAATTCAGTTTAACACATACTGCATACACTGACATCCCAACCATTGATGTGAGTTTGGTTTATAAATTGGATTTTTGTTTACTAAGTCTACTTTCCATCATGTACACCATGCCCTCCATACAGACCTACACAGTTTTTGCAAGCCCCATGAGGGTCTACTCCCTCAGCAACTTGATCTGATGAAGCCCAGCACCTAGAAGAAAGTGCAGAGCTTCTTCAGCCTGACCAGTACACATCAGTTTTTCCTTTCCAAATTCCGGTGCCAGAATCAGTTTCCCTTGGCCTATACCATTCCTCATCCATCTCTCACCCCACCTCCACCCCCTACCTTCGAATGACACTGATACCACCCTCATTATAACTTAACTGACAGGAACGTCATACTTTTAAGCTTACACTTAACACCGATCAGTAAGGCAATACAATTAAAAAACACTGTTATTCTGACATTAATTCTGATCTGAAAAAGTTTACAGCTCTTGAAAATAGTTTAGTGTGTGAATGCACTTATTCATTTTAGTGACTTGATAAAGTTTAATTTTTGTTCATTTCAACAATCTTTTTTATTTCTGTTCTATTACTACTTAAGAAGTAAACATATTGTCAAGTCAAATTAATATTTTGTCAACAGAGTAATAGAGTCTTAGAAAGCAAGCAGATGTTTGGATTAAGGGAAGACTAGGATTCTGAAATTTGTGTTCAGCTGACAGATACATTTATCTGAATGATTATCTGTCATTCCTGTAATGGAAGGATCCCACTGTTGACTTCCTGCTACAGACCCATTTCCACTATGATTCATGACTATAAGGTATTTATTGTGCAAAGGGTTATGGGATGGTTACTGGATTTAATTGTCTCTGACAGTGTGACTTTGTTTGTGTATGGTGAAACACATTATAACATCTTGAAGACCAGCTTGTTAATATTGGATACATCAGGTAAGAAGAGAAACTTGCTAGTTCTGAGTTTAGATTCAGACAAAAAAAAAAGAAAAAAACTTCTATAGAGTAGACTGTGTCCTTCATTAGTACTGAAAAATATGGAGTTCCCTGGTACCTTCTGTGATCTTTTGATGAATATATACAGAGAGTCAAAAGTAAGGGTTAAGATTATGACATAATTTTCAGAACCAGTGGAACCAGCTACCAATGGAAATGAGACTGCACTACTCAATGTCCCCATTCCTTTTTGACATTTAGCTTGAACCTTTGACAGAACTATGCTGAAGGTCAGACTTAGTGGGGTATCATGGGTATGCTCGAATTATAAAAGTGTATCTTTGCTGATGCACTGGTGAACATGGCAAAGCCTGGTTGAATCGTTCAGAATGCTGCATGAATACAGATGGTAGCAGCAATTAACTTTGTACCAAATCAAGATATCCTGATTTTTGGGACCAAGTTTAAATAAAATATTTAAGGGTACGATTGCCTAGGAATGTATCTCAGTCAGTGAATTTTTCCTGTGAGGAAGTCTTAGGAAAGATAAGGATAAAGCTATAAAAATGGAAAATGAAGATCCCGGTGCTTGACAAAATTCAGGAAGTCCAAATGTTTTTTTTACTTCTGGTTTTGTATGAGAAACAGTTTTTTTTTTCCTTACCTCCATCTGCTAATTTTTTTCAAAAGAATTAAAAACAGAAGTGTTTTTTATTGAATTTAATAACGGTTTCTTATGATCGTTAGATAAAGGTTCACCATTAATCTTTATGGAGTAATTCCAAAAAGCTTGGTCAAAAGTAATCAATTCTTCTGGTAGGATTTTATATACAGGTGATATTCTTAATTTACATTCAATGTTTATCGAACTACATCATATGAATAGTTGTATCAATCTTGGTATAATATCAGTTTCAAGATTTATTGATACTATCACTTCATTTTCAACAAACTGTCTTAGAGATTGAATACAGAGCCAATTATCTTGACAGACATTATATCTGGCTAAGAGAAAGTTCATTGGTTGGATGTTCTTAATGTCTATAAACTGGTGCCAAAATTTTAGATTATTCTCTTTAAGATTCTACACCTTATTAATATTGAAGATATCTAGGCAATCTGGTGCATAAGCTATGGGAAATGTAATGAAAAAGGTGTTCTTTAGACTATAATTGTTGTCAATTATATTTTTGAAAATATAAAATATCTGGTTTATACCATGTGAGAAGTGTCTAAATTTTCTTATTATATAAACAATATTCATGGAGTATCCAAAATATTTTGTTAATTCCAAAGGTTTCCTTAAACTGGGTTTCTGAGTTCACAGAGGAAGTTATATGTATTTCATGTAGTTGTTTCCAGCTAGAGGTGTATATGGATGAAATCCAGTGCAGTATTATGTTAATAATAACAGATTTGGAATATAATTATATGTTGGGAAAGCCAGTCCCATTACTGTCCCAGGCTCTAATATGCCATTTATAGTCTATTCTTGGTTTCTTTGTGAACCATAGGAAAGTTAGTAATAGAGAATCTATTTGTTTAAAGAATTTCTTAGGAGGAGGTAAAATCAATGATTGTATGTAAAATAAAATCTTGGGCAAAATAATAATTTTTATTAATGTAAGCCTGTCTTCCATGGTGAAAAACATTTTGTTCCACTTTTTTGTTAAGTCACTGATTATAGCTACCAGTTAGGTGAAGTTAAATTTAATAGTCTCATTCCATTTATTCTTAATACTTATTCCTAAATAATCTATCTTATCATTTTCCCAGTTGGATGTATTGTATTTTTGCAAATTGCTATTTATTTTCTTATTGATTAAAAGTGTTTTGGTTTTATTTTGATTAAAATTGAGCCCTGAGATTTTTCCAGATAGAGTTATGGCATTCATGATATGTTGTAAAGAGCCTTCTATATCACTGGATGTTAGTAGAATATCGTCAGCAAAAAGCTGAACTTTTGGACAGTATCCCTCATTAACTTGAAATACTTTGATATTTGGGTTATTTTTAATAAATGAAGCAAAAGGTTCCACTGATAAAGTAAAAAATAATGGGGATAGAGGGTAACCTTGTCTACTTCCCTTATGAATTTTTACTGGGGATGATAGTCATGAACCAATCATAACAAATACTTTAGAATCACTATAAATATTTAACATCAGTTTAGTGAAATCTGAAGTAAAATTAAATTCTTTAAAGATTTTTTGTAAGTATGACCAACTAAGGGAATCAAACACCTTATCAATAGCCAGACTAATAATAGTTATTTGTTTCTTGATTTTGTTTCCAATGGCTATTAGAGATAGTAGCTTAATAATATTGTTGTGTACTTTTCTATGTAAGATAAAGCCAGTTTGACCAAAGTGTATTAGATTGGGTAATATATTCTTTAGTCTTTTGGCAAGAATAAACATGAAAGTTTTATAATCAATATTTAACACTGATATGGGTCTATAGGATGCACATAGTTGGGGGTCTTACCTTGTTTCAGAATGGGGGAAATTATTAAGTACTTCCACGAGGGAGGGAAAATTAAGTCTTGTTTAACCATGGAGAATGTGTTTAATAATAATTTTATTGTGTTCTCTGGAAGAATTTTATATATTTCTGGGATTATCCCATCTAACCCTGGGGCTTTATTATCCTTCAGATTTTTAACTTGTTCTTTCACCTCTGCTTAGGCTATTTATTTATTTCGGGTACTATTTTGTTGTTTTGATAGTTTAGTCTTGATATTTTCTTGTAGAAATGTATTTATTACATTGTCTGAATCTAGTGGTGATTGCATGTCATTGATTGACCGATAATGATTTCTAAAGGCTTTAATATACCTCCTAAATCAGTTATTCTTTTTACTGTGTTATTATGCTTCTATTTAATTTTATTAATATGATTTTGTTTATTAATTTGTTTGGATATAATAGCTAGTTTATGTAAATGTCTGGGGTTTACTGAATAGGACTGTAGTTTGATCTTTTTTAAGCTTATAGTAACCTTATGATTCAATATTTCTAAATATTTGTGGTATAGCTTAGAAATTTCAGTAAGTACTGCTTTATCATTTGATTTTAAATTTAGTTTCAACTTATCTATTTTGGCTTGTAAATCAGAAAGTTCCTTGTTCCATTCCTTTCTCCTTTGAAAATACCAAGCTTTAACTCCACTAAAGATGTGAACTTTTAATGCATCCCAGAGTATGATATCTGTTACTTCACCATTATTGTTGTTTTCCATAAATGCATTTATTTCTTAGTAACATAGGCTGGGATTCTTTGAAAAATTATCATATCATCTATTTTTACATTCAAGCTGAACAAAAAGGCATTGTGGTCAGACAGTGGACATGACTGTATTGCAACATCACTTATTTTAGAGTAAAGAGTGTTAGACACAAAAATCTTATCAATATTAGTGTGCCAAATCGGAACAAATAATGAGTGTATTGAAGTGAATTTTGAACTCTTAAATTATGTATGTCTCTAAAATTCACTGAGGCTATAAACTGTTTACCTTTTTAGCTTGTGTCGTTAGTTTAACCTTACTATTTTTACAGGTGTCTTCATCTGATAACAAGCAATTGAACTCTCCCACCAGAATAATTTCTCCCTTTGCATGTAAAGTAATGAGATCCAAGTATTTCTTCACATATTTAGTTCCTAGACCAGGAATCCAATATGAGTTTACCAGTGTGAAGCATTTCTTATTAACTTCTAGCACTACTAAGCTTAACATTCTGTCTTTATCTGAAAATGTATTAACAATTTTAGGTAATGTATAAGTATTATTCCATAGTATAAGTGTACCTCTCCTTTTGGCTCTAAAGCAGGAATATGTGAGAACTGTTAAACCATTAAAGATAATTTTTGCAAATCCTTCTCCAGTAAGTGGATTTCCTGCAAGAAGATTATCTGAGCTCTGTGCTTGTTAATGAACTTAATTAAACCAGCTCTTTTGACATTGTTATTTAAGCCATTAATATTTAATGATAAGCATTTATATACCATTTGTTAAAGTTATATTTAGAGCATCAACAATACCTTCCAAGTAAAATGACTTGAAGTAATTCATGAAGTTATGTATCATGGATGAGTCAAAAATCTTTAGAAACAAATTCTGAAACCAATAACTAAGAAAACATGCATACATGGAACCTAAAGTTCCAGGTTTAGTTAATAAATTAACTAAACCACACTTTAACACCATCTCACACACAAAAAATACATAAATAGATTCTTCTTTAAATGTAGTATAGACCAACAGTAAAGCATTTCTAAGGTAACTCAAACAAATATGAACATAAAAAGTCAAGCAGGCAATCACAGTGGTATGTAATATTGTGTATACCACTACTAGGTATTGGACAATAAGGAGTCGGTTTCACCAATTAACCTAGTTGCTTTATCAGCATAAGCTTGTAATACCTATATATTTTATACTTGCATTACAGTTTCTTGTGTTTATAACTATAGCAATACAGAAAGAAAAAAAAAGGGGGGGCCATATGTTAGTCTATTAATACTAATTGAACAGAATAGCATGACGTAAAACATTTTAACAATCCATTCCTACAGTGTATGTGGTCATACAAAGATTTGAATCATAGTATCATAACTATCATTGCAACTGAGTCTGATTATATTGCTTTAAATCTGCACCAATGAGAATACCTAATATAGATTAAAGTTGCTTAAGCATGAAAGCAGCAGAAGGAAAAGGAGACTCAATCCTAAATATATATATATTGCATTCAGAATATTAAAGAAATTGGTTATTTAAGTAGTCAAATATTAATATATTATCATTTAGAGCATGCTATCAAAACAAAGAATGGTATCCTGTCAGACATCAGTGTTTCAAAGAACAGAAATACAGTAGCATTAAAATGCAATTTTCCTCATTAGACTAGTAAAATAATCACTCCATTAAAGTTATAGCCTGTTAAAAATACATATTTAAAATGATTCTATACCTTTAGATGCATAAAAGATGAAAAAACAACCAAAAAACAGTTACTTTTTCTTCTAATTTCATTTTCAGATTTACTTCCTGGTTTCTGAGTCATGCATGAGTTCAAAGGTCATGTGATATCATCCATCACTGTATTCCTACCTCCAGCATCTCTAGCTTGCTGCTAGTGCCCTGTAGATGCTTGTGAAGAAACAGTCACAGAGGCCTAGAAAATGTGTTTTTGGCGGGAATTTCAAACAACTAAGTTTTCTCCATTCTAACAAAGCATAAAAAGTGCATGAGCAGCCTCCACAGTGAAAAAAAAAACATGAACAGCCCTTCTCTACAAATGTTGGGAAAGTAAGATTTTCCCCATAAATCAGTAATTTACATCCCTTAAACTAAATTATGTTGAGAATTAAAATTAGAGCATTTAGTTAATGTAAAGCACTAAATGTTGATATATTACACTAAGAAATGCAGATTTTAAGTAAAGACATATATATTAATCATGATATGAACATCTTTCAAAAATGTCAAGAGGAAACAAAACTATTTTAAGTAAACCATCTCCTAAGGGCACTTTTGTTGTGGGGATTCCATACAGTGTAATCATAATAGACTAAACAGTAAACTCTAAAGTGTTACCCCACCACTAACACACGTGAATGTTTTACTTTGGAAATCATGAATTAATAGTAAGATAGCATGACTTTTGTATCCCAAATGAATATATAGTGAAGTTAACTGTGGCCAGGTTATAGTAAACATATGGTATGAAAGAGGAAGAAAAAAAAAATAAATATATATATATATATATATATATATATATATATATACTTATAAATATATGTAAATATATATATATATATATATATATATATATATATATATATATATATATACATACACACATATGTACATACAAACACACACATATATATATATATATATACACACACACACACACACACACACACACACACACACACACACACACACACACACATACATATATATATTTATATATATACATACACATACACACATACATACATGTATACATACATAGATATATGAATATGCCTATGCAAAATAAAGACCTTTGTTTGTATATGTATTCCAATACAATATTATGTAAAATAAAGACACTTTACCTTTGCTTTGTGTATATATTCCAATAAAACATTAAGCAAAGAGTTCTGCAATAAAGTATTTAGTATTATTTGATAACAATCCTATTTGTCTTTTAATTTTTTATTTGCACTTTCTTTGACAGTCCAAGTGTTGCATGTCTTTTCAGACTCTGTGTAGACCATTCCATGTCCTCTATATCAGTTAGTATTTTTTCTTGTGAATAAAGTCCAAAGCCTCTGTCAAAGAGCTAAAGATCTTCTCACCTTCTGGTAAAAATATTTTTATCCTGGAGGGAAAGAGAATTTGTGCTTTGATGTCAACTTTTTTAAGAGATGTTATCAAAGGAACACATTCTTTCCTTTTAGATATGACAGACAAAGTATAGTCATTGCCAAAATGATTGAGTCTGTCCTTTATCTTGATGGGAGAATTATTCCACACAGACTTCAGAACCAAATCCTTATCTTGGGAGGGCAAAACCCTAACAATGATGGTTCTGGGTTTAGGAGAAACTGTTGTTGAAGCAGGTTTCTAGAGACTGGTGAGCCCTCTCTATATCAAAGGAAAGGGCTTCAGGAAGATTTAGTGCTGTTGGAAGCCAGTTATTAAGAAAGTGTATCATATCAGTTCATTCTTCCTTTTCTGGTACTCCGTAGATTCTAATGTTGTTTCTCTGTGACCTAATTTCTAGGTCTTCCAGCTTTTCTGTTAGTTTTGTATTCTGTTTCAAAACAAAATCATTTTGACTTTCACATTCCATCAGTCTGCCATCCATATCTGTTACAGATTCCTTGATAGAAGCAATTTGTTCAGAATACTTTTTAGCCATTTCACTAAGAATGCCCAGCTGCTTACTACAGTCTTGTTTAATAGTATCTATTTTATTCTCTATTTTGTTCATTTTTATAGATAGTTCTTGAACGGTAGTTATTAATGTGTGCAGCTCCTTCTTTACCACACTGTCCTAATGAGAGTTCTTTGATTTACTCATACTTGGATTTCTTGAGGAAAAACTTCTTGACAGGAAAAAAATAATAAAAAACTTATGTTTTAGTACTAATTTAAAAAAAATAATAAAGGACCTATAGTCACAAATTCTCTGATATACTTTTGGATTAGAATTTCCAAAAATTAGATTAAATTTCCTGTAAGAATAAAAATGTTTTAAGCAGAGCTAATGTTCAGTGCTGCTAGCAGTCTGGCATCTTGGCCACTCCCTCATTATTTGATTTCCTGACCAGATTATTTCCTTTTGGGTGGTATATGAGAGAGTTATGTCATCATCTTTGTTAACATGGTCAACTCCCTTATTGTGTGTGTGTGTGTGTGTGTGTGTGTGTGTGTGTGTGTGTGTGTGTGTGTGTGTGTGTGTGTGTGTGTGTGTGTGTGTATACATGCGCGCATGTGCACGTGTGCATGCGTGTGTGCATGTGTGTGCATGTGTGTGCATGTGTGTGTGTGCATGTGTGCTTGCATGTGTGTGTTTCATGTTTACATGGGGTCAGGTGTTGGGTCAGCTGCTGCCACTTCTCTCTTTCTCTCTCCAGTGCTAGTCTCCTCTTTTTTTGACAATTGTGTTCAATAGTTTCATGCCTTCATTTGTGCACTCCATCCATCTTTTGGTTGGACACACTAATTTACTTGTCTTCTTCCTGTTTCTCCCATTTATGTGACACTTCTTAAAATACCAACGTTATTTAGGGAATAGAGAATGATATGAGCACTCTAAATGTGGTCCCAAAAAGAAGACCATGACGAATCTTACGAAAGTTGGGAGTAGTTAATCGAGGAGGGACAACATTTGCTTTGGGATATATTAAAAGAAGCATTTAGACTAGAAGTATATGAATAATTTAGAGACAAGAAACCTGTGGTAATTTATAAGAAGTTGAAGTAAGCTTCTGAAGAAAGAGAGTGAGAAGAAGGGAGGAATTGGGAGAACAAGCACCAGATGTGGTCAAATTTTTGCTTAAAGTGAGAGGGACTGCCTATAACATAAAACATTAATAATAAGTAAGGCATATAGAATAGCAAAAGTAGCAAAATAAAAAAAAATAGTTAGCAGGACAAGACTGTGAAAAATTATTGCATGTTTTGATAAGCTGGATATAGATTTGCCAAAATCCAATGTGTGTAACACAATCTCAGGAGAATTAGGATTTTTGCATGAGAATGTCTCCACAGATATTTGTATATCCTAGCAAACCTAAGTCATAGTTCTCCAGAACTACGAACTAGGTAACGGATGTAAGCACTTAGAAACAAACTGATAAATCCAATGAAAGTGCCAGGGCACGCTATAAGTGATCCAAAAATATTTATTCACGATAAGTTTCACTGAAATGTTGCACTCAAACCAGTGAATACGACAAAATAAAATGAACGCTCTTTCTTACACACAAAATACTGCGTTTTCGTCAAAAAGACTTCATCAGACAATCTAATAACCTTAACCACACATTTAAATACTAAACAATTTAGTTGTAATTCATTTCATTGGTCCTAATACTTGTTCCCACTTTCATGAGTGTTTGATAAAAGTCTTTAATAACTGTGGGTTAGAAGTTGTTAAGTTAATTATAGAAGAAAATAACACAAAACAAATTGAGTTGGGGAACGAAATTGCAACCTTGGACGCTTGCATTACAACCGATTTAATTCATGGTATTAAAGAGGAAAATGAGAAGTATTTTTTAATGAGAAATGAAATAGACACAAAGTGTGAAGAGGTGATACAGCGAAAGTTGGGAAAACTGAAAAGGGATGTTATGGAATATGAAACCCATACAAGTTACCCTAAACCTTATTTTCAGACTAATAACAATACACACAAGGAGAAAAGGAATAATAATAGAAGGAATGTACAATATACAAATAGACATGGGTCTGGAGAGGAAAACATATGGAATGAAGAATGTTATGACATGGAGTTTCCCCCCATACAGAATAGAGGGATCACAAATGAAGGGAACAACAATTATTATAGAAAAAAATTTCAGAATTGGGGGGGGGGAAGAGGGCAGAGGAGATATTAATAGATACCCCAAGCCCAGTGGTCATAGACATTTTTCCTGGAGATACAGAGAATAATACAGTCAAACACACCTATAATAATTTTACCATTTATAATTTTAGTTCTCTTATTTTAAACCCCAATCATTTTTCCTTACTTAGTAAAGGTTTAAAATATATACCTAATAGAAGAGGGGACTTTACCCATACTATCTTGGATGTTAAGTTATTTTCGAGGAAAATAAATTTGGAGATCATGGCTTCCAAGATGGGTTTTAAAAGAGAAGGAGGTGGAGAGAATATGTTGAGGAGAAAGTCGATCTATAACCCCCCATTACTTCCTCAAATAAAGAATTTTGAAAATATAATGATTGATTTAGTGAGGAAAAAACATAATGGAAGCTGGGTACATCATAACCTAAGCAAGAATGAGAATGAAGTTTTAAAGGAATTAAGTAGTAATGCATCCTTGAGGGTTATGAAACCAGATAAGGGTGGGGGGATAGTCATTATGGATAGAATTTTGTACGAAGGAAAGATGAACACCATTTTAAGAGATGAAATGAAATATACAGGAGTATCATTAAACGAAATTAATGTGGCTTATCACAGGATTGATTCCGTTTTGCAAGACCTGTTAGTAGAAAACATTATAGATGAGAAAACTTATAAATATTTAGAAGTAAAGAAATCTAAGGTAGCTACCATATTCGGAATACCGAAAATTCACAAGGATATGGGAAATCCACCCCTCAGGCCAATAGTTTCAGCTGAGGGCTCAAAAACTGTCCCCCTAGCCAAGTTTGTGGATTTTAAGACCAAACACATCTGGGTTAATAATAAATTAATATTGAAAGATTCCTGGGATTTCTTGGGGGAATTAAACCAGGAGAAATACAGAGACGATATCAAGTTTATCACCATTGATGTTATCGACCTGTTTGGTTGTATACCACACTTGGAGGGTATGAATTCATTTGAAGAATCAGTGTTTGAAGATGACTTATTAAGTCTCAATGACAAGATAGCGAGTGTGACATTAATGGACACAGTCTTAAAATATAATTTCATTATGTTTGATTGTGAATATTATAAGCAGAAGACTGGGGTATCCATGGGGGCCGCTTGCGCCCCCACTTATGCCAACATTGTACTCGCTAAATGGGAAGAGCAATTTATCACCAATTGTAAATATAAGGAATTTTGGACATTATACCACAGATTTTTAGACAACATCGTCATTTTTTGGATAGGGAGTGAGGCAAGTTTTTTGGAATTTATGGAATATATCAACCATACTACCAAATTTCTGAAGTTTACCTATACCATCAGTACTGAGTCCCTGAAATACCTGGATATTGAAATATATAAAAGGGCTGGAAAATTCGAGAGCAAGATATATAGAAAGGAGACTTATGTGAACTCGTTTTTACACTACGATAGTGCACATCCCCTAAATAGCAAGAAGAATATTGTCAAAGGACAATTTGTTGGGGGCTCTCGAGTGACATCCAATAACACGGATTTTCAGGAAGAATGTAAAATACTATACAACATGTTCAAAGAACGTGGCTACCCAGAGGAATTTGTTAATAAGTTAAAAAGTGAAGTGGAGGAAGGCAGATTGGGTAGATTTGAACCTATATTAGGTAAGGGAAACAAACGTAATTCGGGGTCGGCACATAATTTAGAAGTAAGAAGTAAGAATAGTGACAAAGATATTTATAGGAGAAGTTTAGTTGTAGAATATAATAGTTCTAATAGGAAGATAAAGGATTTTTTCAAAAAAGAATGGAAGAAGTTCAGTATTTTAACAGATATAGATGAGATACCTAAGATGGAACCTAAGATGGTGTTCAAAAACCCACCAAATATAGGTAAGACTTTAGAGAGGAGAAAAGAATTATTAGGGGATAGAAACATCAGGAGGTGTGGGACATATAAATGCGGAAGATGCCAACAATGCCCATACATAATGAATAAGGCAGAAATATATATAGAGAGTAGAAGAAGAAGGATTACGAGCAGGACATACTATAATTGTGACAGCAGAGGAGTAGTTTATATTGCAATTTGTCAGATATGTCAGTCATTCTACGTGGGCAAAACTGAGAGATGCTTGAAACGTAGAATATATGAACATAGTTATGACATTCTGAAAGCTAAAAACACAAATGCATTATATAAACACAGCATTAAATGTCCAGCTGCTAAATATGAATTTTTTGTGTTGGACCAGGTTAAACCTGACATCAGGGGGGGTCCTTGGGAGGACATCCTGGAAAATAAGGAATTATGGTGGCAGGTTTTCCTGGATTCCAACACAAGTCCTGGGATCAATGATTTTCTAACTATAACACCATTACTAAAAATAAGAGCTAATAAATTATAGAGTAGTTTGGAATTTGGACACTAGATGGCATTATTACTGTATGAATGTCTCAGTCCCACATTACATGTTTAGGATTTTATAGTATTAAAGTGTTTGTATTTACATTTTTATTTATAATTAATTATTTAAATACAATTTTTTTAAAACTACATTATTGTCAAGTATTTAAGGTTACATGTTTGTTTTTAAGCACACATATTTATATTTAAATAGTTTTTAACAAGAAGCACTAAGCACTTTAAAGAGAATGGTATTAATATTAATGAATTAAATGTATGGATTGGTGTGTTTGAACTAATAGGACAAGTATTAGGACCAATGAAATGAATTACAACTAAATTGTTTAGTATTTAAATGTGTGGTTAAGGTTATTAGATTGTCTGATGAAATCTTTTTGACGAAAACGCAGTATTTTGTGTGTAAGAAAGAGCGTTCATTTTATTTTGTCGTATTCACTGGTTTGAGTGCAACATTTCAGTGAAACTTATCGTGAATAAATATTTTTGGATCACTTATAGCGTGCCCTGGCACTTTCATTGGATTTAATAGTTCTCCAGAAGTAGATAATAGCTGTTTGAGATATGATACAGCAGTAAGTTCCGAGAAGCATATTTTGAGGAATTTAATTGTCTTGAAAATTAAAAAAAATGAATTCAAGAACTTGCTACATACAGAGCCAGATCATAGTCAAATGGGGCCCCAAGCAGGACAATTGACATGCACGCCCCCAGCCATACCAATATCCCATTACTTGGCTATCTCTCTCCACAATTACCACATACACACACATACAATGTTCAAACCTGTCAGTGTACATACTATTCTGTTATTTTACCTTTACAATGATCAGAGATTTAGGTATAATTTAACTCATTACATCCGAGTAAAACCTCAAGATGCATCTGCAGTTACCTCCTACGGACGCCTCTAGGCATCAAATATTGCTTGTTCATATTTGCATCAGTAATTCTAAAACCATGTACAAGGTTTTAAAAGATTTCATCTTAAAGCTTACACAATGGCAAACTCAACTGCATTAATATTTGACATCTGTCTAGTGCAGGTAAAGAGATGTTAACTGCTGTTTTTATGTAAACATCTCACCAACCAAATAACACAGACAGAACTCCTTAGCCTCATATGAATGCTCTCAGCTAGATGAATAAAATGCTGACAGTATATGTGACAGTGGTTGCTGAGATATTGAAAGTTGCTTACAAAAATTACAAACTTAATAGTTACCATGTTTACTGTGACTTATAAAATTCATTTTAAAACCTAGAACCTAAAGAACACTACCACTATAAAAACAGTTTGTGCTGAAATGTTGACCTTTTACACTTCTTTCATAATCCCTTATGTTTCCAGAGATATGAACATTTGTTTGAAATGTGAGGACATAATTTGACTCTGTCAAAAGGCTTAGGCTCTGTCCGTTGGAAGTTATAGTACAAACTTCCTGAGCTCCATTGCAGTGAATAAGTTAAAACTTTTTGCAGCAGAAACACAGAAAACAATTTGATGAATAAAAGAAAAGACTCACATTGAAAACAGACTCAGCATAAGCAACACTAAACTTCTCTTCCTTTGAAACTCACATTGATTGAAACTTCATTTGTCATGCATTTACACTGCAAGAGACATACTGGGATTCATACTCAAATCGCATACACTGAAGCACTAATCAACGGTTATCTGAATGGTGTAGGAATTCAAAAGGCAAATGTGTAATGCATTTGTGAACAGCTTGTGCCAGACAATAGACACAAGTGTCAACTGTTAGGGCATCGTGAGAGCATTGTCTGGTGAATTGACTTGGGCAGGTTAGTACTAGACAAATGAAAGCTGAGAGAATCAAGCCCTGTTCTACAGAAAGCAGGTCATCGACAGCTCATAGCATACTCATCTGCACTAAGTACCACACAAACTTTTGTAACCCATCAAAGTGCATTTCACACAATGTACCTGGAAAAAAAACAATTTAAATTAAAAATGCATTCATGGTTCATATTTTAACATTAAACTTATAGACCTCATGCTGCCCAGCTTATATGCAGTCAAATAATAAACACACTCAGTTGATAAAAGAAGGAAACCAACGACAGTATCCAAACAGCATGGTTCATATGATGATGTTCTTGTTTAAAACAATCAATTACTTCCTTTATTTACAACATAACTACTTTGAGGTGTAGGTACTAAGTATTTACACACACACACACACACACACACACACACACACACACACACACACACACACACACACTCACACATACATACATACACACACACACACACACACACACACATAACTACTTTAATTTCCTTGCTTGTCAAAGGCCTTGTATAAGCAAATGACAGCAGATGGATGGCCAGATTTCAAAATGTCCACAGTAAATGATTCAATGAGTTTGAAACTTCACTAATGGCAATCCAAATGCCATGTTTTGAGTGTGAAGCAAACATCAGAGGCTTTCTGGCAAAATTTCCAAAGTAAAACACTGTCAAATGGCATAGGAGAAGTAGCTGGCTTGCAAAATTTCTGAAATTAAATTTGATAGTGTCAGAAGCAATCCACAGTAAATGTTGCCAAGTCAGAAGCTCCACTAATTCAATCCAGATACTGTGCTTTGAGTGTGAAGCTCCACGAAGTCTCACTCTTATTGTCACAAATGTAGTTCCAATGAGATTAAGAGAGAGAGTGACAGAGATAAGGAGAGAGAGAGGGGGGGGGGGGAGAGACAGTTCCTAAGGGATAAAGATTTCTTGCAGCTAGAGCAGAAATGGTTTGCAAGTGAGAGCTAGAGTAGAACAGTGGTAGCCACAAGGTATGTGTGAGACAGTTTTTTGTTTGTTTGTTTGTTTTTAATATTCATAGACCCCCCCCCCCCGCTAGCACCTGCCCTAGGCACCTGCCTAGGTCACCTTGTGTTGGATCTGGCCCTAGATACATAATCTAGTTGTGAAAGCTATTAGGTAGACACAACTACTTTATTTTCAAGGTAGTATAGCAATAAAAATATGCACAAATCATGCATTCATTCTACTGGGGTCAATAATGATACTGGCAAGGATAGCAATCACCCACTCATTAAATTCTAATAGTACCCTTACCTTCAACAACCTTATACTGATAATCAAACAGGCCAAGTTGAAAGAAAAAAATGCATATGGGAAGGCTAGGGCAGAAATATATAAATAAATGCAAAATGTGTTTACAGTTTCAAAATAAGAATATGCTCAAAAAGATGTCAACATTGGGAAAGGTAATAGAATGGGAAGAGGCCAAGAATTAATTTGGATTGCAGGTTACAGATTGCCTTCCCTATCAAGAATTGATATCATAGGCATAGAAAAGTAAACAGGTGAATCCTAAGTTAAAGCCCAGCACTGTTAGAATGTTTAGTAGAACCTAGAATAGAAGCTGCTGTTAAAAGGGGATAATTAGTAAGCCGTATAAAATATTGCACGATAACTATAGAAATCACTCAGAGAAGGTCACAAAGGATTTGAAAGAAAGACTGTATAAGCAATTCACAAAGAAACAATAGAGACTATATGTATGGCTCCCACATATGCAATGTACAATCTTTGCTTGGACATGCTTGCCCATGTTTTAAAATACCCTGAGCAGACTCCAAAGAATGTTTTCTTAGATAGATTGTAAATATTGGAGATGTGATGGGGAAGAAAGAAGTAACTGGGAACAATTTTATTGGGACTGTAATGAGTTGTCAGACTTTAAACATTTCCTCAAGAATACAAATATTGGAAGAGTAAATAGGTGTAACTAAGGAAATAATTTTTTTTGAACTGTGATGCAGAATCAGAGCTGTCTACACATAGTAGGTGTGACAACAACAATCTAGCACTGAATGTCAGCAAGACAAAGGAGTTGATTGTTAATGTCAGAAGATCTCAAGTACCACACAAACTGCTAGTGATGAAAGGGATGACAGTGGAAAAGGTCAAGAGTAGAAAGTTCTTGGGTGTTCATATCACTGAGAACTTATCCTGGTCAGTCTATGTATCCAGCACAATCTAAAAAGCACAGCAATGCTTGCACTTTCTAAGGAAACTTAGGAAGGCAAAATTACCAAGCTCCATAATTCAGACCTTTTATAGGGGCACCATTAAAAGTGTTCTGACCAACATCATTACAGTCTGGCAACAATCAGGATCGGAAGGCCATCAAGAGAGATGTTAGGTTGGCAGAAAGAATCACTGGCATCTTCTTTACACCCGTGGAAGATCTACACAAATGATGGTGCATCGACAGGGCCAAAAATATTTCCAGCAATCCAACGCATCCTGCAAATGGTCTGAACACTCACCTCTCCTCAGGCAGGAGCTACAGAAGCCTGCATTATATCAACCAGACTAAATAACAGTTTCTTTCAACTCTCCATTAGACTGTTGAACTCTTGGAAAAAATAAACCATGAGTCTGTTGAAACACTCAACCACTTCTGTTACATAATTAGCTTATCAAGTGGCTTATTTTATGGATGTGCAATAAACAAGTGCAATAATAAGGTAGTTCACCTACTACACTGAAGGACAGTAAAATGCAATATACAAACTGTGCAATAATTCAGTGTAATCATAGATATGCTGCTATTGTTTCAATTTTACTTTGACAATATTACCTTCATATTGTTCCTTATCTTCCTTGCCTCCTGTTCTGGGATGCATGTGGGTCACTGCTGTCCTACTTTACTTACAGATTGCTACTTATTAAATTTCTACTGTGATATTTTATTAATTATTCTCTGTCTATATGTGCAACTGTATCCTGCATTGAGAACAAAGCATTGTAATTTCATTCAGCTACACTGCTGTATAGTTCTAAATGGCAATAAAGTTTTATTTGACTTTGACTTTGACTTTGATAGTAAGGCCTTGCTGAGTTTAATTTTGGTGGTTGCCAAAAAATTACTAGAAAATAGAACTCAAAGTCTAAACCAACTCTAGTAGAAGGTGTGAATATAGTAACAGAGATAAACAACTGGAAATCGGATCTTTAAAAAAATGGTAGGAGTAAATTACCTAGAAAAATGGGAATTGTGGGAACAATGCATGCAGAATAATGCTTTGGAAGAGGAATGAGGTTTAAGGGAAGGCAGGAGTTGAATGAACTATGTATTGTTTGACTGACAGTGACTAGATAATAAATGATATAGAAAATTTGCAACTGAAAATGTCAATAGGGTTTGCTTTCATTTACATAAATGTATGATTGCCTTTGTCATATGTGATGATTTAATAAAGATGTTTCTTGTTTTTTTTTTTTGTTTTGTTTTAAAGATGGCAGCATTTGCCTTTCAAGATTCGCTTCACTCTCCTGTTAAGGTAAATTTCTTGAAATTCATTTGTTGAACATATAACAACATGCTCCATCACTGGGTCACCTTATGCTCTCTCAGCTGGTTAGAATTCTAGCCTTCCACATGATAATCACATGCAAAATAATATATACCATAAGATATGTACCAATGTCCCAATAAACACTATTTTAAAAAGTTACAACAGTTAATTTTGTCATTCATATGAAAAAAGAAAGCCCATGTGATCTCTCAGAAGGAACAAAATTGGCACTGTTCAGAAAAGTGCGCTTGGTTTAACCAACCTTCAGTTATATACAGTGGAGGCCAAGATCCACACTGTAATAAAAGGGCTTCTATTAAACTTTCAGGAAAGTTTGCATATAGAAGTTGTTTTGTCATAATTTCCCATCCATCTGGTGGTTTTAAACATTTCACAATGGTTACTAAAGGAATAGCATAAGTGGTATTAAATAAATCTTGCATTTCACTCTTTGGCTCTGGTAAAACATTCTAACTAGTAAATTCTCATTATATCAGAAAGTTAGCATCACCACCATCTGTATATAAATAAATAAATAGTTATATTTAATTTTTTGAAGTCAGCAGAAATAAAAGTCATTAAGCTATGCATACTATTGATTTCCATTGTATCAAACCTTTGCAGAGATATAAGTATGGTACAATATGCCCAATTTTTAGTTTTTTTTTTTTTTTTTTTTGCAGTGCCACTTAAAATTGGAAAAGCAGTCAGCTATCTCATATACACATCTCTTCCATTTTCACATTGTCAGTAGCTTAAATAAAACCAGTTTTACATCATTATTCTCTTATGAATTGAAAGCCCTACAAATATATAAATCATTAAGGAAGGAACTTGATGATTCTATTAGCAGACATTGATTAAACTAAGGACATGGATACTGAGATTGGGGGCCAGAAACTAGACAAAGTCCATTCCCTCTATAAAATAAAATAAACAATTGCTTTCATATTTGCTACTGTAATCACTTAAAAGGTGCACCTACTTAACTTTATATCTCTAAAATTAATAAAGATTTAGCTACTTATGCAGTCTGTTCATTCTGTGACAATAGGTTCACTGTTGAGTTTATTTATTAAAATATAAAATATTATTGTGACTGGATGGGATAGCTAGATCATCTAGACCATATAATCTCATTTATGACTCAAAATTTTGTATTTCAGGCATTCATTCAAATCATTTAGTGTTTCCAAACAAAATATTTTAATGGATCTTTGTTTCTATTAAGATGTTGATAATCATCAGCCAGATACATCTGAAAGGTAAAAAATGCAAATAAACAAGGTCTGAACAGTAGTCTTGACACTGGAAGCTGGCTAGGGAAGGTGGTAGTGCATCAGCAGCTAACTCTTCTTCGGGGGATGGGCTGACACAACTTTGCACTGACCCATAGCAGTAACAGAGGAATGATGTGCTGGCACATATAGCCATGATGTGCACTTTGAAGTACAAGGTAGCACTTGCCAGTCTCGATGTGGATCATTGCATGCACTAGAGTATATATGTTCCAGTCTAGGTGAGGATTGTTGCATGCACTAGAGCATATATGTACCAGTCTAGGTATGGATCATTGCATGCACTAGAGTATATATGCACCAGTCTAGGTGTGGAGCATTGCGTGCACTAGAGTATATATGTGCCAGTCTAGATATGGATCGTTGCATGCACTAGAGTATATATGTACCAGTCTAGGTATGGATCATTGCATGCACTAGAGTATATATGTTCCAGCCTAGGTGAGGATCATTGCATACACTAGACATATATGTACCAGTCTAGGTATGGATCATTACATGCACTAGAGTATATATGTGCCAATCTAGGTGTGGATCATTGCATGCACTAGAGTATATATGCATTATGGATCTGCACTGGTTGTTATGCTTTGGTGATCTGTATATCAGGTCCGCAATGAGTGAGTGGTTTGTCTTAAAAGAAAATATCCCTAATATTGCACAGATGAATGCACCAAGGAGAACTTCATATGTAGAGAGCTATGCAGGCATCCAGTCTGGGTAAAATTAGTTACAACACTTGAGTGGTTGGCCTCTTTTGGAAAGGGGGTGCAAACTCTCAATCCACTGGAATAAAGGCACTGTCCTTGCAAAGTAAATAGGGGGAAATATTAAGTTTCCCCCTGAAATCACCTTGGAACAAGTTTTAGAATCTCTGTGAAGGAATAAAAATATTAGTTCCATTGTGCTAAGCAACATATCAGGCAGCATTCTCATTGGTGAGAAGTATGCACTATCTCATCCTTTGCTTAAGCTATTCGGCTTTAGCCTATCCACAGGGTTTGCACCTGCTGCATTTAGAAAGAGTGACTATGACTCCTCCTACACAGGACTGGCCCTCTCTTCATATCCATCTAATTATAGGCACATCTGTTATATCAGTCTTATGTGCAAAGTAATGGAGCGTATAATAGCAGAACTCCATACAAAGGCAACTTAGGAGACCTAGACTCCAATCAATTCGGTTTTCTTAAGGGCAGGCCTTGTTTCCTAAACCTAGCAAGATCTTTTTGAAAATGTTACAGAGGCTGTGGGCAGTGGTCATTTCATGCATGCTGCTTATCTTAACCTTGCCAAGGATCTTGATACAATCATCTATCCTGGCATTACTGAACAATTAGTGAAACTTAATGTAAACCTCTGTGTTGCCCACTGAATTACCTTCATTTGCCTACTGTGTGACCTTCGGGTAGTCACTTAACCAAACAGTGCTTTGAGGTAACTGAGAGGTTATTCTATGTTTCTCAATAGTCTTCTGGACAACATACCTACTAACTATCTATGAACCTATGAGCAGCTGTTACCCTTTCTGATGAAAAATTGTAATCAGTGGGATACCACAGGGATCAGTGCTGAGCCCCCTTAAAGTTTAGCATATATCATGCAGACTTCAAAGGCAATATCTGAAAGTATGGTTGTCTAAATTTATAGATGTTTGCAAGCTGGGCACTATTATCTGTTCAACCACTGATATGAAACAGATCCAGGAAGAAATGGAATAAGTAAATACCTGGTGTACCAAAAATGGAAAAAAGTGCAACAATTAGCAGAAAACCTACTCCCACCTCATATGTTAAAAATGGTACTCCTCTTCAGACAGAGGTAGTCACAGGATACCTGAGCACATATGTGCACAACTCTCTGTCATTCTTTCATCATGTGTCCACCATAGTCAGGAAATCCTTCTATCTGTCCCAGTTAATTTCCAAGGAAATATCATCAAGATCTAAAGATGTCATGCTATTACTGTACTCGTCCCTTAACAGACTCATGATGGAATATAATACCCTATTTGGCTCAACTGAAAAGGCCCCAAAGATTGCTAACCAAGAATTAAAGGCCGTAAATCCTTCATTTATCCAGCATAACTCTCCTTATATTCAGTAGCGCTTTGCTAAGGTGACATGTCATAGGTTTCACATCATGAAACACCCAGTCCTATTTGACATCCTATTTCTTCACAAAATTAGTGGCTCTGCAAACACCTTCACCAGAGACCTAAAGCTACACCAGCAAATAAACAAGACTCACTGGAGGGATAGGTTACTAACGCAACATATTCATTCCCAGCCTGTGAAATAAGTTACCACTTGTAGATCAATGTGTGTGTATGTACCTTTAAGAAGCTATCCAAGGGTTTGCACAAGTGTATAAATACTGAGCACATGCGAGCCTAACTACCATTTTGTAGTAAGCTGTTGAAATGTAAGCATGTATATCTGTAAGGTCTGTCTGTTAATCAGTTTGTTTACTGTATATTTTATGGTGCTGCTATCCATCCTGATGTGTTTTTATGTAATAAAGCGTCTAAACAAACTACCTGCCTGTTCATCATCTATGTTAGAGAGGGATGAGTGACATGGTGTCAGAAGTGGCATATCTAAAAGGACATGGTGTCAGAAGAAGCATGGCTAAAATTACTTGCCAGAAAGAGTTCCAGTTTCTTCAATTTGATTTTGACAGACACCCAGTTGTTATTGAAGGAATATATATAGGAGTGGATCATCCCTACTGCAAGTATAATTCACAAAACAGGTCAGAAACAAATTTTAAATGTTGAAACTTGCTCAAATAAATTCTTATTCACAAAATATGAAATTAAGCATACAGAATCTTCTAAATGATATTTAAATAAGCCAAAATATCCAATATTGATAACAATACTCAAATTACTTTGGAAATAAAGTCCAAATTGCATAAAACAAATAAAATAAGGGGAAATTACCTAATGTTTCACTGTGCACATATTTTTTGTGTTAATTAAAGATATCTGAGTTATCAGAAGGGTATGAGGTATTTGCATGTTTGTGCAGTATTACAGTACAGTTATTTCACAAGTTACAGCCATTTGAGAGCATATTTCGCAAAGTAAAGCATGTTGAAGAGTTTATTGTGTATTTGAATGTTATTATGAGTTCTCACAGCACAGTTTGTTCATACATAAATACAAGGGTCATATTTTCAGTGCATTTTTTGCATACTTCGTTGGCATGGCAGACGGATTTTGAAAACTCTGTGCACTTGTGTGTGACAATAATATTGCAAAGAAAAGGAGAGTGTTTGAGCAAGAATATGGCATTTTCATACAGGCTGCATTTTCTGATAAAGATGACCATACAAAGTTATTTATTCTGCTTAATTTTGCTAGGTCAAAAGTCAGTGAAAGGGAGTGTTCATTTGTGTATGCACCTGCTATCTTTGCAGGGGAAGGGGAAAACCATCATATTGTTGCACTGGCTGAGTCAAGGGAGGACCCTGAGTGCTTAAAATGTAAATTTAGAGAAATGTGCAACCCCAAGACAAATATTACAATGGAAAGGCATTTATTTTACACAAGGGATCAAGAGTCTGGTGAAACTTTTGCAGCATATGTAACTGACTTGAGGAATAAGGCTAAAACGTGCAGATTTGGTGATTTAAGGGATAAGTTGATAAAAGACAGACATGTGTGTTATTAAAGATGATGCTGTGAGAGAGATTTTGCTTCATGACAGTGATTTAACTTTGAAAAAGGCCATAAAGATTTGTCAGATATATGAGCTCACAGAAAAGCACACAAATACGGTTACAAATAAGAGCTGCATGCTTCCAGCAACTTCTAGAGCTCATGTTGATAGTATGCAACACAACGTTAAAAGAAACATGCCCAGGCACATGGCAGCAACTGTAGCCCATGCAGCACTCACTGGTAAACCCCAGAGCTTTCCAGCAAGTTCCAGAGTTCACACAGTCTCCATGAAGCATAAGGGTGAGTCAGCAAACTCAAGGTATAGGCCCCAACCTACTTTCATTGCCAATCTGTCATAATTGTGGTGGAAATCATGACTCTAAAGGGGAGATGTTTAGCTTTTGGACAGCAATGCTACAAATGCAATAAATGGAATAATTTCAAAAGGTTTTGTAAATCAAAAGGCACACATTCTTTTATTAAAAGAGAACATTCAAAGAAATGAGTTGATCAGTTAGAAAGCTCTAACCCTACGATTTATGTTGATGGTGTGTCAGTGCTTCATGAAACAGTTAATGCAGTAGATTTAAGGGCAAAGAATGAAGTATTTTGTACTGTTCAGATAAATGGAAAACCCATAGAGCTCAAAGTTGGCACAGGTTGCAAGTGCAATGTTATGTCAGCAGAAACATTTGCTAGAGTATGTCATGGTGAGAGGCTTCATTTGGAAAAGTGTGCAAAGTTTGTTGCTTATAGTGGTGAAGAAATTTAGACTGAAGGCTCAGAAGCACTTTCATGTTATTCGGCTGAGAGAAGTTACAACTTGTTATTTTATATGGTCAACAGGCATGTCCAGTCATTATTAGGGCTCAAAAACAGTTTTAAAATGGGACTGCTTTCATTTAATAAGGAAGTTCATCATGTTAGCTTGAAAGACCACTACTCTAATTTTGCACAACATACTTATTCTACCTATGCTCTTCTTTTCAAAGACAAACTAGGGAAGCTTTCAGTTGTGTACTCCATGAAGTTAGACCTAGATGTCAGTCCAGTTATCAGGCCAGCCTAGAAAGTTGCAGTAGCTTTGCAGGACAGAGTTAATTCTGAGTTTGATAAAATGGTGCGACAAGGTGTGATTTGTCCAGTAGGTGAACCAACTGAGTGGGTATCTTCCATGGTGGTAGCTCATAAGAAAAAGCTCAGATGACATTAGAATATGTATTGATCCACAAGATTTGAGCAAATCGCTAAAAAGATCTCATTATCCAATGCATACAGTTGAAGAAGTTGCGGCTCTGATGCCAAATGCCACTGCTTTTTCTGTCTTAGATGCAAAGACTTCATTTTGACAAATTCAGCTTGACAAGAAATCATCATTGCTCAATACTTTCAGTACCCCGCTTGGAATGTACAGATTTTTGAGAATGCCATTTGGGATAAATTCTGCATGTGAAGTCTTTCAACATGCAATGGAGCCAATTTTTTCTGGGTAATCTTGCGCTATTATAGTAGACGACATACTAGTAGGAGGTAATGGTGAAGCTGAGCATGACATAGACCTCAGAAATGTTCTGGACAGGACACGTCAAGTGAATCTTAAGCTCAATCCACAGAAATGCAAATTTCAGGCTACAAGAAGTTAACTTTTGTTGGTCATTTATTTAGCAGTTCAGGCCTATGACCAGACCCTTTTAAGCAAACAGCCATTGTCGAGATGCCAGCTCCAGACAATATTCAAGCCCTGCAATGTTTTCATGACATAGTTAACTATCTAGGCAAGTTCATTACAGACTTGAGTCAACTTTCAGCACCACTCAGACAGGTGACACATAAAGATGTATCCTTGTCCTGGTTAGAACAGCACCAAAGAGCATTTGATGTCAAAAATTACCAGTCCACCAACTCTCAGATACTATGATGTTCACAAGCCAGTCATTCCTTCATGTGATGCTTCGAGCTTTGGTCTAGGTGCAGTCATTCTATAAGAGGGTAAACATGTTGCCTATGCATGGAGAACTCCTACCCAAACTGAAATGCAGTATGCTCTGATCGAGAAAGAGCTTTTGGCAATTGTGTTTGCATGTTCAAAGTTCCATGATTATGTTTATAATAGACCTATCCAGACAGAAACAGACCGCCAACCTCTAGTCACTATCTTCAGAAAGCCAATGCATACAGCTCCAGCCAGATTGCAACTATGATGTTGAGACTGCAAAAGTATAATTTTACTCTTGTCTATAAGAAAGGCAAACTTCTTTATCTTCCTAATATTTTATCCAGATCACCCAGAAACACCACTGAACAGCATGAGAATGAGAATCTTGAACTGAAATCATGGAAGTGAGAAATTTTTCTTCCACACATCTTGAAGAGCTGAGTGACCACACAGCCACAGATCCAGTTTTACAGAGGCTCAACCACTTTATTCAGCAAGGATGGCCATCAAAGCAATCTAGTTTCCACAAGAAGGTCAATCTTATTTTCCATACAGAGATAAAATTTTGTCTAAAAAAGGTATCATTATGAATGGTCCAAAAGTAATTGTTCCAAAGTCCTTGCAACCAGAGTACATTACTATCTTGCACCATGGTCACGCAGAAGCAGACTCTACCAAAAGAAGGGTGAGAGGATCAGCATTTTGGCCTTCTATGTCACAAGATATTGAAAGAGTACTTTCATCTTGTTCTGTGTGTAATAGTATGAAGCCACAGCACCAGAAAGAACTACTTCAGCTAAACCAGATTCCAGAACTACCTCAGTTGACAGCAGCACTGACATTTTCAAATGGAATGGTCAACATTATTTGGTGTTAGTAGACTCTTACTCCAATTGGTCTGAGATTGACCTACTTCCCAATCTAGCATCCATTATGGTAATTATCAAGATGAGGCATCATTTTGCTGTTCATGGTAGTCCGCACAAAGTTATTTCTGACAATGGCACACAGTTTGCAAGCCAACAGTTCAAAAGATTTCCAAAGAGTAGGGCTTTACTCATGTCATGAGTAGCCTAGAGTAACCGCAGTCAAATGGTTTGGCAGAACGTGCAGTTCAAAATGCAAAACAGTTACTAGAGAAGCCAAACAAGACAGTGGTGATGTTTTCCTGAATCTGTTGAATCTCAGAAATATTCCTTGCGATAAACATCTTGGTTCACCTGCCCAGAGGCTTCTGTCGAGACAAACATTACCAATCAGTTGTCAATTGTTGGTTCCATGTGTCAAGAACAACAGATCAGTGAAAACTAATCTGTTGAAGAGGCATTTAACCCAGAAGTCCTACTACAATAACACAAGCAAACCACTCAATCCATTACGAGAAGGAGAAGTGGCAAGAATGCAAACGTCCAAAGGATATGATCGGATTGGAGTCATGAAGAATATTTCCCCAGAGCTGAGATACTACATTGTAGACTCACAAGGAGCAGAATTTAGACAGAATCAGAAACATTTGATGCTGGTATCCAAGCTTACACCACAGCACATACCCTGTGAGAAATACTCTTTATCTCAGAGTGAGTTATCTAGTGTTCCAGTTCCAGAGAAAGTTCTAGAGAATATTCCCATTTCTGTGATGAATCCAGACGTTCCTGATACAAGTTGTTTACTGAAGACTGTCCCTGTTGCTAAACCCAGTCCAGATTATGTTAGCAGACCCAGTCGCATCTCCAGACCATGTTATAGATACATGGCAACTTGGACATGAACATTGTGTTTCTTTCTAAAGTCTATAGTAATGCATGTCTAATTCCAATGTCATTTTCAACTAAGGGCAATCTTTTTAAGAAGGAAGAAGTAGATCATTGTGTGTGTAAGTACCTTGAAGAAGCTATCCAAGGGCTTGAACAAGTGTACAAATATTGAGCACACGTGAGCCTGACTGCCATTTTGTAGTAAGCTGTTGAGATGTCAGCATGTATGTCTGTAAGGTCTGTCTGTTAATCAGTTTATTTATATTTTGTGATGCTGCTATCCATCATGATGTGTTTTTATGTAATAAAGCATCTAAGCAAACTACCCCTCCTTGTCATCTATGTTAGATAGGGATGAGTGACACCATTAAAGGTCAAACAAAACACTGATTGCCTTTAAGGCTAGTCTCGATGATTGGATGGATAGATAGAATCGTATACCAGGGTTATCATGCAAAGACCTGCTCAATTTGTGAGGTGAGCACTATTAAATGCTTGAAAAGGGTGGCAAGAACTTTTATGTCTATCTTCTTAAAGGTCTATATTCCTAGGGCTTTTATAGTTCTAGTAGTCTCTTACCTAGCTAGCATGCTATGTTCCTAAGACAAAAAAAATACTTGTGTCAAAAAGGAAATATTGCCAGTTCAGCTCACTGGAATTTTATAAATAATTATATGGCATTTGTAAATATTAATATGATTTATATAGAAGTCTGACAGAAGGAAATACTGCTAGCCCAACTATCTGGAATCTTGCTAATGGTTACGTGTCATTTGTGAATAGCAACATGATTCATATGCCTGTATTAGAGATGTACTGTATTAGAACTGTATGTCATATTGTATAGACTTGTGTGCTGAAGAGATATTTTTATATACTATTGTAATTGTTTAGATGTATGTATTTTAACAGAAGATTAACTTGCATACTTAAGAATAGTTGAGATTGAAGTACTTTATTGCTGGACCATAAACAAGAGATGTTATCGTTCAGTTTCAGTCAACAGGAGACAGGATGTCTACACTAGGGGACACTATGTGTTGCCGTGAAAAAGAGATAATTACAAGGCTTGAGATGTAGAAGTGTTTTATTGTTTTATGACTTCCAGAATCTGCAGACATCTGAAAGCTATGTATTTTCATAAGGAGATGCTAAATGCTAGCAGTTTCTAGCAATGGGTGTTTTTGAGCCTTGGAACTGACGTCAAGTAACAAAAAGTGATGGCATGCTGAAAGTATCCCAGCAGTAATATTGGATATTAATTTAAGAACACTTTGAGAGAGTGGCTGTGCATTTTATATCTGTTTTTGACCTGACAACAATAGCAGCTGGAAGATTCATTCATCAAACTTGCCTTGCTATAGGTAAGGAAGTCTAGGGTACAGTAATTTCTTTTAGATTCAGTAAGGAATATAGGAAATATTAATTTAGATGTTTTCCGTATTTATTTGAGACTATTCTGCAATATTTTAATTATTTCCTGTGATTTTGAACTATGAAGTTACTGTGATGATTTACTGAGTATTTTCTTGTTCTTTTATTCTTTATTATTCAATATAGTTACATTTGTCTTTGTGGCTGATATTTGTGACACATATTTAAGCTATTAGAGTATTTGCATATCTGTTTGGTGACATTGTGCAGGCCACTCCTAATAGCCTTGCTCTTAGTCAAACTACCATTTCGATTAATAGTAACATTACACAGTAGGATCGGCCACCATTTGCTAAGAGCCTTACAGTAGCTGATAAGTAGTGGCTGGTGGTGGTGGAAACTGCCTTATAGTCTGGGCAGAAGGGGCATAGCTAGGAAACCTGTGCCAGCCTTTCACAGATGTGTGTGTGTGTGTGTGTGTGTGTGTGTGTGTGTGTGTGTGTGTGTGTGTGTGTGTGTGTGTGTGTGTGTGTGTGTCTAAATAAAACCTCAAAGTGTGTGTGTGTGTCAGCTACTTGGGCAGGGAGATGAAGCACTGGTTGGACAGAGAGAGTGCTGGAGGTCTTGGTTTGGCAACTCAGCTGAGATCTCAACCCTATAGCTATGCCAGTAGAGAGTCTTATTGAGGATTTGGAGAAACGGGGAGAAACCAGCCCCAGATTGACTGTGGTCTCTGTGTGCTCTTAAGGGAAATTGCACTTTACTGTGTGTGTACTTGTCATCCTCCCAGTGTGTACAACCCCCACTGTTGCCAGTGGTGAGGTTCATAGATTCATAGGTTGGTACTAGGCTATCAGCCTTAGGGCCTATACAAGCCTAGCCATAACAATTCCCTGGCTATTTCTTCCCACACTATTTACTTTCCTGGACCCCTGTCTAGCATGGTGACTGAAGTGATCCCCGGGGTGAATTTACTTTCTCCCATCCAATTGTCAAGGTTCCTTTTAAAGAGGGCCAAAGAGGCACTCTGCTTGACATGTATAGGCAATCTATTCCAGAGTCTGGGGAGTCTCTGGGTCAGGAGCCTATTCCTCCAGCATGTTTTGTTTATTGTGATGACAAGGTTTAGATCCCTGGAGCATGTGGCTCTGAGGGATTGGGATTTCTTTAAGTGTAGCATGTCCAACAGCTCTGGGTTTGACATGGCCTTGTATGTTAAGCAGAGATCACCTCTGAGTAGACGATATGCGACAGAGTATAGCTGGCATTTTTTAAGGTGGTCAGCGTAGGGCATCTGCTTTAGGCCTGTGATTCTTTTACAGATCGCCTCTGAGTAGACGATATGCGACAGAGTATAGCTGGTGTTTTTAAGTCGGTCAGCGTAGGGCATCTGCTTTAGGCCTGTGATTCTTTTAGTGAGGTATTTATGTGGCCTTTCCAGGACTGAGGCTCCTTGATTACTGGGTGAGTGCTAGGGCATCTCATATTAATTGGTGGGCAGTGATGGAATATCCACATCATATATCAATTGGTTTGCAGTAGTGGCGTGGATATTGAATTCCTGTAGCCTGTAAACAGTGGTCACTGAAGGTGTTTGTACTCTCAGACAGCCACACAGTGAACATTCAGAGTTTCATATTGCAATTATTTTATTATTTTTTTTTTTGTTAGCTTAGTTAGTCAGGGAGAGCAGGCAAGGATGTTAGCAGAGGAGTATGGTAAGCTTACAAGGATGAAGTTGGCTGAGACATGCCAGGCTAATGCACCACATGCATGTCAACCTGAATAAGGCAGAAATGATTGCAGCCTTGCCCATAGCTGCATCATGGACAAGCAATCAGGAGGACAATCAGACTGACCTTGTGGAGGTACAACTCTCAGAAAATGGGCAGTTCAGCCTTTTCACAGAGGACTTAAAAATCCGTCTGGAGTTCAAGTGACTTGAGCTGGATGCCAAATGTTTGGAAATAGAATCAGCAGAGAAATTGCGGCAGGAGAAACAAATGGATATAGAAGCAGCAGACAGATTTGAGATGTCTGGAAGCTGAGTAGAATGAGAAGGCAGAGGCAACATGAGAAGCAGATGTTGATTCTTCACCAGGTTCATGGAGGTAATGGGGAAGGGAGTAACCAAACCCTAGAAGCCACAAAGGTCAGTAGATTTCTTCCACAATTTACAGAGGGGGATAATTTTGACAGTTTTATTCATATGTTTGAAAGGGTATGTAAACAGTATAATGCTGACCAGGAGCTCTGAGTACAGTTCCTTACCTGCTTACTCTATGGTAAAGCTGTAACTGCTATTTCTAAATTGTCTGATACTGATTGCTTAAATTACAATACTGTTAAAATTGTCTTTTATAGTATTTTAAGTTAACACCTGAAGCTTATAGAAAAAAGTTCATGGGCATAGATGCAAAGCAGATGAAAGTATGCGTGAATATATTGCTGAACTAAGCAGTTATTTTCCTAGGTGAGTGAGTGGATGTCAGGTCACCACTTTTGAATGGCTGTCAGACCTTTTGGTGAGGAAACAAGCCCTTAGCACTTTGCGTAAGGGCATGAGAATCTGGTTAGCAGATTGGCAATGCAATACTGCAGATGAGTTGGGGAAGAAGGGAGACCTATACCTAGCAAGCAGAGCATCACTGCACAGGAAAACGATACCCAGTGCTGCTCATGGGTCTAAGGAAGCCCATGGTAGGCAGTGTAACCCTCCGCAATAGAGTCCACCAGTAGCAGGGGAAGCCACTAGTCAAGTACGCATCCAGGACTAAAGGATATAACCTTTAAATACAACCAGTGGGGCCATGTAGCATATGGTTGTCCACAGAGGCAAGGTAGGGAACAAAAGGTGGGAGAACCAGTAAGTGGAATAACAGAATGCCAGCAGTAAGGTGTCTTGTGACAACAAGGGTACAAAACTACCACAAGAGGTTATATCCTATCTTAGCAAATAGGAAAGAGGCCACTGCTAAGAGAGACACAACCTCTGACCTAACCATTGTGAAGCCTGCAGTGGTTAAACAGGAGCACTAATTGCTTGGGCAATCTACTCCAGTCAGAGCTTTAGGAGGGACCCCATTCCAAATACCTTTGGCTAGGGTTCACCTTGACTGGGAGGGTGGAAAAGGAAGGCAGCAAGTAGGTGTGTTTGAGGATATCTCTGAAGATGTTTGATAGGGAATGATTTTGATAATGCAGTACCTTGTGTGCATGCAGTGACATGCAGTCAGGCTTGGAGTCAAGCATGTGGGTGTTATAGCTTGGAGGAGACCCAGAGAGACCACAGACTTGAAGCCAGGATTGGTGTGGTGGTTACTTCAGAGAAGGAGCCACCCTGTAGCAGTGAGACTGAAGGTGAGCCACAGTTGCTTGTGGGTACTGATGTTCCCTTGGCTTGGACAGAGTGACTACAAGGGCAGACGTGAGTAGCAGTACCCAGGCTGACAGTGAGACATCACTGTCAGAGAATACCAGACTTTCTGTGGAAGGGGAGCTGGGAAGGGTTACAAAGAGAGAGTTGAGACAAGCTCATCTCTCAGACTCTACATTACAAGGCCTGAGGGAGGCAACAAATGAGACACCTGATTCCTAAGGGAAGGGGGAATCTGTATACTGGGACAAAGGATTACTGTGTAGAGAGTGGACCCCTGTGGGATGGCTAGAGGGTGAGAGAATACAGCAGTTGGTAGTGCCCACAGCCTACCATCTGGCACTTCTAGCCATAACCCGTCATATTCCCTTTGCAGGTCATTGGGCATAAAATGTACAAAGAGACGTATTATGTGAACTTTTATTGGCCTGGGATTTTTAGAGATTAACAGGGTACTGCAGGACCTATAAGCAGTGCCAAAAGGTAGGCAAGGCAGGAGACAAGTGAAAGCTCCCTTGATGCCTTTGCCTGTGATTGAGGAACCATTTCAGAGGGTAGCTATGGATATTGTCTGGCCTCTGAGTACCCCAGGTTCCACAGGGAAAATTATATCCTAGTGGTAGTAGATTATGCTAACAGGTACCCTGAGGTGTTGGCTCTGTCCACCATTGAGGCAGACAAGGTGGCAAATGCTTTGTTAGAGATTTTCAGCATGGTAGGATTCCCAAAAGGAATACTGAGTGACAGAGGTGTCAAATTCATGTCAGATCTGCTGGCTTGTCTGTGGAAGCACTGTGGGGTGCAGCACCTGAAGACCACCCCCTACCATCTTCAGACTAATGGTCTGGTTGAGAGGTTAAGCTCTACACTAAAGACCATGCTACTGGCATTTGCAGACCAGTGTAAGAGGGAGTGGGACAACTATTTGCCCCATCTGTTGTTTGCTTACAGGGACGTGCCCCAGGAATCCACAGGATTTTCACCTTTTGAGTTGCTGTATGGGCATAGGGTGAGGGGACCTCTAGATTTGATTCAAGATGAATGGGGGGGTGAGTGTGAATCACACAAGGAGTCTGTTGTGGCATATGTCCTAAACCTCTAGACAAAGCTCAAGAAACTCATGGGCTTGGCCCAGGAGAATCTATCAGAAGCCCAACAGCAGAAAAAGGTCTGGTATGACAGGAATGCTCAAGCAAGAGAGTATGCTGTAGGGCAGCAAGTAATGGTTCCCATTCCTGTGGGCAACTTGGAAGGGACCCTTCAAAGTTGTAAGGAAGGTCAGTGATGGTAACTACATGGCAGAATTGCTAGGCAGGAGACAGGGGCACAAACTGTATCATGTTAACATGATAAAACCTTACCATGATAAGGAGGCCCTGGTGCTAAGTATTGGCAATAGGAGGCAGGAAGAGTCTGAGGGGGATCTACTGCTATAGGGAGGCAACCAGCCAAATCCCAAATTACTATGGTGGAGCCTAGGATTTCAGGCATATGATAGGACAGTACAGCACTGTACTGGGTTCAACAATGTCAAGGCAGCTGGAATCTCAAGACAGGGTCTGGGGTAGTGTATTCCCAGATAGTCACGCCTCTCAAGCAACATTTTGGAAGGTTCACTTGAAAAACCAGCTTGAGTCTTCACTGGGGGGGGGGGGGGTGTCACAAAAGGAAATATTGCCAGCCAAGCTTGCCTGAATTTTGCAAATAATTTTATGACATTTGTAGATATTAATATGATTTATATAGAAGTGTGACAGAAGGAAATACTGCTAGCCCAGCTATCTGAAATTTTGTAAATGGTTCTGTGTCATTTCTGAATAGCAATATGATTCATATACCTGTGTTACAAATGTATTAGAACTGTATGCCTTATTGTATAGACGTGTGTTGAAGAGATATTTTTATACACTATTGTGATTGTTTGCATGTATTTTAACAGGAGATGAACTTGCAAAACTTAAGAACAGTTATGACGGAAGTACTTTATTGCTGAGCCATAAACAAGAGATGTTATCTTTCAGTTTCAGTCAACAGGAGACAGTAAGTCTACAGTAGGGCACTCTCTGTGTTGCCTTGAAAGAGAGATACTTACTAGGCTTGAGATGTAAAGGTGATATATTGTTTTATGACTTCCAGGATCTGCAAACCCTGAAGGCTATGTATTTTCACAGGGAGAAGTTAATTGCTAGCAGTTTCTAGAAATGGTTGTTTTTGAGCCTGGAAACTGAAGTTAGGTGACAAAAAGTGATGTCAGGTTGCAAGTATCACAGCTGTAATATTTGATATTAATTTAAGAACTATCTGAAACAGTGACTATGCATTTTGTATCTGTCTTACCTGACAACAACATCAGGTAAAAGATTAATTCACCGCACTTGTCTTGCTATGGGCAAGTCTAGAGTAGGGTCATTTCGTTTAGATTCAGTAAGGAATATAGTAAAGATTAGTTTAGATGTTTTCTGCATTTATTTGATACTATCCTGCAATGTTGTTTTACATATTTCCTGTGACTTTGAACTCTGAGGTTACTGTGATGATTTACTGAGTATTTTCTTGTTTGTTTTAATATTTATTATTAAATTTATTTAAATCTGTCTTTGTGGCTGATATTTGTGAGACATTTATGCTATGAAAATACTTACATATCTATTTGGTGACATTGTGCAGGCCACTCCTAATAGCCTTGCTCTTGGTCAAACTGCCATTTGGATTAATAGTAACATTACACAGTAGGACTGGCCACCCTTTGCTAAGGGCCTTAAAGTAGCTGATAAGTAGTAGCTGGTGGCGGTGGAAACTACCTTATAGTCTGGGCAGAAGGGAGCATAACTAGTAAAAATGTGCCAGCCTTTCCCAGGTGTGTGTGTGTGTGTGTGTGTGTGTGTGTGTGTGTGTGTGTGTGTGTGTGTGTGTGTGTGTGTGTGTGTGTGTGTGTGCACTCGCATGTATAAATAAAACCTCAAAGTGTGTGTATGTCAGCTACTTGGGCAGGGACACAAAGCACTGGGTGGACAGAAAGGGTGCTGGAGGTCTTGGTTTGGCCACTCAGCTGAGATCTCAACCCTAATGTTGTGCCAGTGGGGAGTCTTATTGGACATCTGGAGAAAGAGGGAAAAAACAGCCCCAGACTGAATCTGGTCTCTGTGAGCTCTTAGTGGAAATTGCACTTCACTGTGTGTGTACTTGTCATCCTACCAGTGTGTACACCCCAATTGCTGCCAGTGGTGAGGATTGAGGCTCCTTGATTACTGGGCCAGTGCTGGGGCATCACAACTTGTTTGAGTATGTTAGTTTTAAAGTTCTTAACAGACCGGTAGTATGGCTAGAATAGGGAGAAGAAAGCAGCCATCCATTTTTATTTATTTATTTTTTTTTGTATGCGAGTGTAGGGCACTAAAATTTGGTGTTTCAGCTCAGTCAATTGCAAGCTAAAATGTAGCTATCTGTTGTAAGATTTGACTTAGAGTATCTTAAAGTATAATAAAATATACTATAATATATTATACAAATATCATAAAAATGGGCAGAGAATGGAACCATGGGAAAAATGAAGGTAGGGGAATGAGATTATTACATTGACATAATTGGGGACTAGAGGTATGGGTAGAATTTATATCTCAGTTTCTTTCTAAATACACTACTTGGTCTGAATCTTCAGTAAAAAACATGCTGTTCCTTGTTGGAACTATTATTAGATAATAATTTCTTTATTTTTAACAAGAAAAGTTATAAACAGCTCCCTGGTGTAGCAATGGGGCCTAGTGTTGGTAATGGCATGGTGGGAGAAAGAACTCTTACCTACTATCAGTCTTTTCTCAAATATTTTATATTACTGTAGGCACATTGACAATTTGTTTTTTTATAATTAAAGGTCCTACTGATAAACATTCTTTGTTTTTAACACAAATTAATGCAAGCTGTGACTTTATGAAATTCACTTTAAGTGGTCACAGCAATAATGTAAATTATTTGGATGTGAGTCTGGAGTGGAATTTATTAGATAGATGCTTTTCTAGTCATATTTTTAGAAAGGCTACTTATGTTAATAATTATTTACATTTCAGTAGTAACCATCCCATGTATATGAAGAGAAACTTGCCCAAAGGTCAATTTATTAGAGTATCACGTATGACCACATTTGACAAGTTATGTCTTAAGGGAGTCAAATTTATTAGTGATTTATTTTTGTGTAGAGGGTACCCACTGTCTTTACTTGAAGAAGTGAGAAGTAATATTATGGAGAGAAGAGAATCAGGGTTTCCCCCTATTATTAAGAAGGTGCTTTGTGTTAAGAATATTACTGGTCATTCTACCCCCCACTTCATTTTTGACTACACCTAAATGTATTATTAATATGACTATAGACAGTAATAAAATTAAATCAGTAGTCTTTAATAACTGGAAAATTATTTCCGGTAATAATGAACTTTGTAACATTTTCGGTGATAAACCTACTCTTGAATACAAAAAAATCTAATACTATTAAGAGTATGCTTGAAACAAATGAGACTTCAGTAGCTACGCCAGTTACTGATAAGCCCAGCGGCATGTATAAATGTCTTCATTGCAACATTTGTAGAAATATTTATGAAGGACCTTACATTAATTTACTTCATTTAAATCATACTATCAGTGTAACCTGGGAGATTCAACTGTAAGTCTACCAATCTAGTGTATATTGCATTATGTTCAGGTTGCACTGCATTTTATGTAGGGATGACTACTAGGAATCTGAGCAAATGCATTAAATAGCATTATTATGCTATTAAGATGAAGGATGATAAAAATGCATTATTCAGAGACATTCCATTCAATGTAGTAATATAAAAATGTTTCCTTTGCTGTCCTGGAACATATTGTGGTTGACTTAAGGGGAGGCAACTTAAAAAATAGAGTGGAAAGGAAAGAGTCACTATGGCAGCTTAGACTGGGGCTGATAATCCCCCAGATTTAAATGAATGAATTCATATTTAATGTTTTTTTTTTTAACAGATAGTGGATAGTAAGCATATTTGCTTTGTTTTAACTGTTGCATTTTTATATTTTTGTATGTTAACTATCAAGTTACAAATGTGAATTTAAATGCTGATTTGTTGCTTAATTGATTAATTAATTGATTTAGTATTTAATTGAGATTTTGGGAGAGGCATGGTGTTTGTATAAAAAGTGTGGTAAATGTATGCATTTTTATTTCTGAAGAAGTCCTTGAGATGAAAGCGTTGAGTAAGGAAGTTTTTTACGCTAATTTTGGTTGGTGTCTTCCTCTGTTGCTCCAGTGTTTTGGATTTATTTGATTTTGTTACACTGGTGGTTGTTTTACTAAATAATTGAATAATACTGAAGTTGAGGTAGTTGCAAACAGAAAAAGGAAATTGGCAGAAAGATGTTAGGATAGAGAGATGATGCAAACACTCTGAGAGGTGTTGCCTGTATGATAACAATCACATTGCCAAAACAGAGGGGTGGGATGTATAATGCGTGGCTGTGCAAATACACATGGAGGAAGAGTATGGAGGTAGAAGGAATTAAACCCTGTATCCTGGGTGCAGGGTTTGTTACTTTATAATATGGTAGTGTCATGGTGATGGTAACTGAGGCAGTCACACAACTGTATAATGAAATAAGAAAGCCTGTTTATTCCATGCTGACTGTAAATGAGGCTTTAACACTACTCTATCATAATGTAACAAAGCATATAGCATTCCACGCTGATGGTAACTAAGACTCTGACAGAACTGTGGTATGATATAACAAAACCTGTGCCCAAACAGGCTTTCTTTCACTGTAATGCTGAAGTATCAGAGCCTCAGTGACCATAAGCATGAAACATGACAGCCTTTGCTACATCATAACACAGTAGAGACAGAGCCTCATTTACCAGCACCACTGAAAACAACAGGCTTTGGTACCATCACAACATATTAGTGCTACAGCCTCACTTACATCAGCATGGAGAAGTGCAGGGTTTGTAACATCATAATGCAGTAGGTCCAGAGCCTCAATTACCATCAGCATGGAACAGACTGTCCTCTGGTTAGATCATAATACAGTAGAATCAGAGCCTTGGATACCATCAGCATGGAAGACATAAGCATTGTTACACCATAACACAGTATTGCCAAAGCTTCAGTTAAGATTAAGAAATTAACACTACATGATATGTTACATCATAATGCAGAAGTGTTAAATCTTGAGTTACCATCATCATGGAAACCACAGGTTATGTTAAGTCATAATACAGTGTCAGAGCTTCAGATACTATCAGCTTGGAACACTGCAGGCTTTACTACATCATAATACAATAGATTCAGAACCTCTGCTACCACCTGTATGTAACACATTACTTACATCAAACGACATTAGTGTCAGAGCCTCAGATACCACTGCCATGAAACTCACAGTCTTTGCTAAATCATAACACAGTGGTATCCAGGCCTCATCTTGGAACACAGAGGCTTTGCTTCATCATAGTGTGGTAGTAACAGAACATCTGCTACTATCATCATAGAATACACACATGCTTTTCTAGATCTTAACACAGTAGTGGCACCATCTGCATGGAATTGGAACCATAGAGCCAGGAGGAGGGTTAGCCTCCCCACTTTTACAATTAATGAAGTGTTAAATTAACTAAACTAGTTGTTCTTGGTGTGTGTGTGTGTGTGTGTGTGTGTGTGTGTGTGTGTGTGTGTGTGTGTGTGTGTGTGTGTGTGTGTGTGTGTAAATGCCCCCATTTTAATACACCTGGTACCTAGAGGTACTTAGGCTCAAACCTTGTAGCTTGGGTACAAGGTACAAACAGCCTAAAGTCCCTGGCCATCACCACTTGTGAGCTTTGTCCAGGTTCTTTCTCCTAAGAGTTGAGAGCTATGGTGAGAAGTGACAACTGAATTTGTATTCCCCCATTATTGGCTTTATCCAGTTTTTTTGTGCTAAGAGGTTCAGAGCTATGGTTAGAAGTGAGAACTGAATTTGTATTCTCCCACTATAGGCTTTGTCCAGTTTTTTGTGCTAAGAGGTTGAGAGCTATTGTGAGAAGTGAGAATTGAATTCACTAAATGATAGCCATTTAAGTTTCAGTCTTCCTATCTTTCTCTTCCTATCTTTCAGGAAGCTGCTTATTTGGCATAGTGGTATGTTGTTCTGACTGTAGTGCATAGGGTTCAAGACTTGCCAGTAAAATGCATGGTGGTAATACAGCATTTTATTCTAGCAACTTTCCAAAATTATACAAGCAATGTTTAAAATGTGTTTCTGGTTTTTGGCCTTTTGTCCCCACCCCCCCCCCCAAAAAAAAACCCTGAAATTAAAAATAAGTGTGAGAAGCTGTGCAACATGTCTATGGCTTATACTACTGTCATTATATTTATAGTGTGGGTGTGAAAGTAGACTTTTATGATGGAAATGTTCTGAATTGGACAGTTTTGTCATTATTGGTTCATGCATTTTGTTTCATTGCCAACAGTACAGCCTACTGGAAAAATGTTCAAACAATAAATTTAAAATGCACTCTAACAAGTGTGCTGTATTATACAAGGAATATAATTTAATAAAGTCAGGAAGGTGTATTAAAGAAAAGAACACGTATGTTTCTTGTTTTGTGTGCAAGGGGCCAATGGTTTGAAAACAGCCCAAAGGTAATCTTTGTCCCTCACTGACCAGATGCATTTTCTTTGGATGTGGTGTGGGTTTCAATGCTGTTTCAATGAATGTGAGTTTCAAGGGCAGAGAAGTTTTAATGTTGCGTCTATTTTCATTGTGAGACAGTATTGCTTTGTTTAGCAGATGTCTATTTGTGTTTGTGCATTGTGCTGTAAAATGTAAAAATAAAATCCAAATAATCATTGTAAAAGTAAGGCAGTATGCACACATTAGTGTTTATGGTAAATGGGGCAAAATAGCCAGGTAGTGAGACATTGGAATGACTGCAGGGGGACTCTGGTGCCATATTTTGGTTGTCTGTTCTTCAGTTTACGTTTGAAAGTTGGTATCCCACAATCCAGTTGGTGTAGGTGGGTGTGTAAATATTTATGCACATTATATGTTAATCAGTGTACAGATTTTTACCTATTTTTCGTGGGCCTTGTCCAGATTTTTGATGTTTCCAGGTTGAGAGGTATGTACTGAGTATCCTACAGTGTCTGGCATACAAGGCATCCTCTGACCTAATACAGATGGACCCACTGAACATCAGCAAGTCAAATGTCATCAGAAATACTCAGTCCAAGTATCTAAACTGAATGTTGTGGAGAGGTGCATGCATATCACAGAGGCTACCACTGTTCCAGAACAGACTATCCATTCAAGAAAAACAAAGCTCATCCCTGTCCACATTCAAATGCAACTCTGATTTAAGGATGGGTAATAGAAAATGTACTCCAGGATTTCCCCTCATGCCACTAATGGAAAGAGGCAGTTCCTAAATGCTGCATCCCTTACATGGGTCCCTTCAAATTATCTATAGTATGATCACATTTATTCTCACTAGGGCTAATATACAGTTATCACCCCTTAGATAGGTAAGACCAATCAGGAAATGTTAATTCAAACACCAAAAGGGAAATTTGCTAAGTTTAAAATGTCCTCCATGTGAACCTATGTTGTGGTAGTAAATAGTTTTAAAATATTGCCCATTTTAGATCACTAAGTGCCCCTCTTACCCTCTGCCCCCTCCCAGTCTTCAACAGCTTCCGGCACCTCTGGTAAGAACCTTAGTTGTCATCAGCATGGAGCACACAGGATTTGTTATATCATAATACAGTATTGTCAGAGCCTCACTTACAATCAGTATGGAACAAACAGACTTTGTTACATCATATTACAGAACAGTCAAAGCCTCAGTTGCCATCATCAAGGAACTATGCAGACATCATAATATAGTGGTATCAAGATCTCTATTGCCATCAGCATGGAAATGTTTTTTGTTATATCATAATACATCAGTATCAGTGCCTCAGTAGTAATCCACATGCAATACACAGACTTTCTTATATAATAATACAATAGACCCAGAGACTCAGTTATCCACAGTGTGGAACACACATGTTTTGTCACAACATATTGGGGTAGTGTCAGAGCCTCAGTTCAGAATAAGTTTGGAACACACTGGCTTTGTTAACTCATATTACATTCATCTCAGAGCTTCAGTTACCATCAATAAGAAACAAACAGCCTCTGACACATGATAATATGACAGGGTCAGTGGCTCTTGTACATCAGCATGGTACACACTGGCTTATAGAAATTGTAATATTGCAGGGTCAGAGCCTCAGATACAATGGAAAACACAGGCTTTGTTATATCATTATTCAGTAGTTTAACGGCCTCAGTTACCTTTAGCATGGAACATGCAGGCTATGCAGCATTGCCATACAGAAGGGCCAGAGCTGCAGTTACCATAAGAGTAGAACACTACAGGCTTTGTTGCATCATAACACAATGGAGTCAATCTAGGCCTCACTTACAGTTAGCATGGAATGCACATGCTTTGTTATATCACAATACAATACAATACTGTCAAAGCCTCAGTTACTATCAGCACAGAAAACTACCATTACATCACAATAAGATAGAGCCAGACCTGCAGTTACTATCAGCATTATTTTTTTTTATTCAATATTTGTTAACCATGAAAGTCCAACTTGGAACAAAGCCAATTTTCAGCAGAAGCCCAGGGAGAAACACTCCAGATGTATGTCTTTGAACATGGGAGGACATCAGAGCACCCAGAGAAAACCCATACGAATGCAGGGAGGGCATGCAGACTCCACACAGAAGGCACTCCAGCCGAGAATCAAACCAGAGACCCTCTTGCTGTGAGGTAACAACATTACTGATGCACCACTGCACCGTCCTAAGAATTATTGACCCAGGTGGGACCCAGTATGCAACACAGCATTTGTTAAATCATAATACAGTATTATTAGTGTCTCTGTAACAATCAAAATAGAACACATCTCTGTTACATCATAATACAGAAGTGTCAGAGATTCTGTTACTATTAGCATAGAGTACATCAAAAGGCAGTAATGTTAGATCCCCTGTTACCATCAGCATGAAACACAGAATCTTTTTTGCATATAATACATTAGTGTCACGGCCTCAATTATCCGCAGCTTAGTACACACATGCTTTGTTAAGCCATAGACAATACAATAAAAAGTACTATGGCAGAGATGTAAAGCTAAAGTATGCACGGTACCATGAAATAAGTGAATGTATACCTTTTAAAATGGTTTTAATGAAAAACTTAAGTACTTTCATCCTTAAAGTACAGGACTTCTTCAGAAGTAACAAATAATTATCAATTCAAGTTTAAATACCCCATCAAGCAGATACATGCCATAAAACCTTAAAAATTTAAAAAGTTACACATACCAAAAACCCTACACAATTTAAATACAATGAGTCTAACTGACATAAATATATAACAAATTGCCCTTCTCCTATTGTAACCAATCTATTAAACATAAGGCAATTTTGACAGTAAATCCATACAATATAAAATAAACCTTTCAAGAGATTTTTGTTTTAACAGATGTTATCAAACAGTGCCCATTCAGTCCTAGACCGCTAAATGCATTAAGGTAGAGTTGCCAATGTAATTCTCTTGCTTCTAGCTAAAAAATGTAATTTCCACGCCTGCTATTAGATGTTATTTGTTAGTGACTTGATAAGCTGGATTATGCAAAAAAACTGGATGACAGTTAAAGATGATACTAATGTAAGTTCTAAGCTAGGGGAGGGTCCTATTATTGTATATCAAAGGGGTAGATGTTTAAAGGATATAGTTGAAACATCTAAAAGAATAATTGCACCAAGTTAAGGGGTATGACAAAATGTGTTTTTTTGTCATTATTGTAAATACATCATGATGGGGTGGAATTTATCTTGAATGATACGTTGATTAACATGACAGATAGATATAACTGCCTTTCAAAAATGTGGTTTATGCTGCACTATGTCAGATATGCAGGGCATATTATATTGGGAAAACAGAGCAAGTTTTTAAACAACGTATTTATGAGCATATTCATGACATAAGGAACAATAAAAACACTAATGCTTTGGCAAAACACATTATGGCCAATCCTGACCATCACTTTAAGTTTTTTTTCCTTGAGCAAATAACATCTAATCATTTTAATTGGAGTTGCTGGCTACTGAGACTTGTCTGCATATATCAACTGGACACAAGCTGATTTAAGTATACTTTTCTCTGCACTTATTTAAGATTTGAGTCAGTAAATATTGTGTGTCTTTGATTCAGTAAATATTGTGTGTCTCTGTCTCTCTGCAGTTAGTTCCCCACTCCCCCTCCCTGTTTCCTGTTGTGGTGTTATTCTTGGCGGCTTTGGAATTGCCTGCCCCTGCTGTAAATCTGTTTTTGCACACTCCTCTTGGACCCATCTCATTTGCTCACTCATCTGAGTACAGTGAGATCATATTTTGATTTTAGATACTCCTACCGGTCCCATCTCCTCTGTGGTGTACAGAGAGAGCACTTTGGAAGGACATTCCCCTATAGTATCTTAAACTGCTCTGTTTCCTCCCTCTCCAAAAAAATAAATAAATTTGCACTTCATCTACTTTACTGTATTTGTGTTTTTCCTACTTTATTATCGTATTTTGCCTCTTCTTAAAAGTACTCAATTGAATTTATTCTGCTGCCTTTATTACTGCTTGTTAGTAGCCTGATTAAATTGTAACTGTTATTCTAAAGCCCTTGGTTTAAGCACTTGGGCTTCAAACCAGTTGTTTTACATTAAGAAGGTTTGTGGTCTGCACTGTTGTGGCAGGACAGGTAGCGTACATCCTTCTAAGTTGGGAACTGCCGATTGAAGGCTCATTGTCTGTTATTCTAAAAGTGTATTAGTTCTGGGTTAAGCACTTGGGCTTCAGGCCAGTTATTTTACATTAAAAAGGTTTGTGGTCTGCACTCTTGTAGGAGGAGAGGCTAGATTCTGTCCTTCTGAGCTGGGAATTTCTGGTTAAAGGCTTACTGTGCATGCTTACTTGAACTGTTTCTTTCTGAAATTGGTACCTCTTGTTTGCTGTAGCATAAACTAGATTCAGGCTGGCTGGATCTAGCTTTGTTTGTATAACTTGTGCACTGATCCAGGCCGTCTTTTTTGGAGAAGGTTTCTCTGTACCCTAGTGGCAGGACTGTGCAGTTAGAACTTGTCTGATTGAAGACTGCTGGAACAGGGATCAGTTTTGATCTTTTTAACTGGCTAATTGGGTAAAGTGCTGTTTTGATTGTATCTACTCTATTTTTCTGAAAAAAAAATTATATTTATATATATATACTTGTTTCCCACCTTTCTGAACTAGTTTAGTCCAGTTTTCAGGTCACTGCTGAATCGAGGGCTGTGTTACAAGTTTCTGTTTTGCCCATAACTTACTTGGATAGAAGGAAGTTTCTCTGTTCACCTGTGAGAGAGGGGAGCTTTGAGCAGCCTATCTGTCCCTGGAGGAGTGGTTTCAGCCCAGAAGTTAGTAGTTTATTGGCCATTTTGGGCTAATTTCTATCTTTCACTTCCCTGCTATAAAAACCAGATTTGCGCAATTTTTGTGCTGTATTCCACTCAGCAAGTGCCTTCCAGGTGTTCTGCAGAGTCTACAGCAGCAGAGAGACAAAAGAGTGACTTTGGAGTGATTAATTATCATTGTTCTGCTTTTCTTTCTGTCTTAACTAATTCCGCCTAAAACACCAGTTTTGTTTTGGGTTTCTGTGATTTAAAAAGTTTGTTATTGCTACATATTGTACTTATTTGCTGCCTGCACTTGAATTAAGTCATTTTTGTGTTTAAATAATCTGTTTAACTGTTATAGGCTACACACTAACGTGTGATAGCTTTTTCTATGCATTTAAAGTGCTATTTTGATTGTATCTGCTCTATTTTCTGAAAAATAAATAAATAAATAATATATATATATATATACTTGTTTCCCATCTTTCTGAACTAGTATAATCCACTTTTCAGGTTATTGCTGAATCCAGGGCTGTGTTACAAGTTTCTGTATTGCCCATACCTTACTTGGATAGAAGGAAGTTTCTCTGTTCACCTGTGAGAGAGGGGAGCTTTGAGCAATCTATCTGTCCCTGGAGGAGTGGTTTCAGCCCAGAAGTTAGTAGTTTATTGGCCATTTTGGGCTAATTTCTATCTCTTTCACTTCCCTGCTATAACAACCCCATTTGCGCAGTTTTTGCGCTTGTATTCAAGTCAGCAAGTGCCTTCCAGGTGTTCTGCAGAGTCTACAGCAGCAGAGAGACAAAATAGTGACTTTGAAGTGATTAAGTATAATTTTTCTGCTTTTCTTGCTGTCTTAACTAATTCCGTCTAAAACGCCAGTTTTTTTAGCGAATCTGTGATTTAAAAAGTTTGTTATTGCTACATATTGTACTTATTTGCTGCCTGCACTTGAATTAAGTCATTTTTGTGTTTAAATAATCTATTTAACTGTTGTAGGCTACACACTAAAGTGTGATAGCATTTTCTGTGCATTTAAAGTGTTGTTTTCATTGTATCTACTCTATTTTCTGAAAAAAAAAAAAAAAAAAATATATATATATATATATATATACTTGTTACCCGCCTTTCTGAACTAGTATAGTCCAGTTTTCAGGTTATTGTTGAATCCAGGGCTGAGTTACAAGTTTCTGTGTTGCCCCATACCTTACTTGGATATAAGGAAGTTTCTCTGTTCACCTGAGAGAGGGGGGAGCTTTGAGCAGCCTATCTGTCCCTGGAGGAGTGGTTTCAGTCCAGAAGTTAGTAGTTTATTGGCCATTTTGGGCTAGTTTTGATTGTATCTGCTCTATTTTCTGAAAAAAAAAAATACTTTTTCATGTCTTTCTGAACTAGTATAGTTCAGTTTTCAGGTTATTGCTGAATCCAGGGCTGTGTTACAAGTTTCTGTGTAGCCCGTACCTTACTTGGATAGAAGGGAGTTTCTCTGTTCACCTGTGAGAGAGGGGAGCTTTGAGCAGCCTATCTTTCCCTGGAGGAGTGGTTGCAGCCCAGAAGTTAGTAGTTTATCGGCCATTTTGGGATAATTTCTATCTCTTTCACTTCCCTGCTATAAAAACCACATTTGTGTTTTGTGCACTGGGCAGCTCTGTTTAGCTAGAGGTAAACTATTCTCGGCTCCACAAAGTCTACTCTTCATTTTTTCCCTTGGAACTAGACAAACCTTCAACTTTAGCACTCAAATCATTAATTTCACAGTCAAACACTTGCTTAAAATTCATAGCAAGCACTAAATAACCCTAGCACTATACCCCCCACTATGCTGTCCAGAAGGACAAGGATCTTTATTCATCCCCACCAGCCAATCAGAAAAACAGCTTACTCTACCTATTCAGGCATGTCCAAAGGGCTGTTTCCGGTGTACTCCCCAGTCCAACTGGTGAATATGGGCATTTTGAGGGAATGTTGCAACTGCCTCATGTACACAGACAACCATCTCCTCCTACCACCAAACACTAATATATGCGAGAGATGCAATTATACACCAAACTGCAGGAAAAGCTCTCTCAACCCAAGACTGGAACTGACAGTCAAGAGGAGAAGGGTAATACTTGTAACACACCACCAGTCTCACATAGACCTAATAAACCAACACCGGCAAATAACACACATGAATACATGAAAACATACTCGAAGGCTCTAAATAAAAATCTGCAAAAGCAACAGAGACCTCCAAAGCAGACATCCAAGCAACCTCCACACCTCATCACCAACCATGAAACATACTTCACATAATCAGTGTGCCATACAATCACAGTCCTTAACGCAAAATAACATACCCAACACACTAGTAATAGGTGACTCTATAGTCAGGCACACTGATGTCCCATTAACTGGGCTGGACAAGGAGAAGGTTACAGTTAGCTGCCTGTCGGGTGCCAGGATCCGCCACATAACACAAGCACTCAGGTCACTCCAGAACAAGTACAAATACAACTCTGTCATTGTCCATGTTGGTGTGAATGACCTGAGACGTACCTCCCTGGACTACATGAAAAGAGATATGGAAGAGCTCTCTGATCATGTAGCCCAGGCCGGTATGACCTGACCCTGAGTAGCATCCTGCCCTCACCAAGAATGATGCCACAGTATAAAGAAAAAGATGATCAATTTCAACAATTGGCTAAGTTTCTGGTGTCATTCAAAGGGGATCCAGTATCTGTCTGCCTGGGATGACAAGCCACGTTGCTTCACAAGAGATGGCTTGCACCTGTCACCCTTAGGCTTTCGATTACTGGCCAAGGCTCTTGCCACCCCCATAGTGCCTTTTTTAGGCAAGGCTCAAAAGACAAACCCACCACCATAAATTTCACAAGTAACCAAAAACTGAGGGTAATGCTACTCAACGCCAGAAGTTTAAACCTCAAAATGCACGCACTCGAGGCCCTCCTCAGTGTGGAGAACATCGACATCTGTGCAGTAACAGAAACCTGGTTTAAGGCTCCAGAGAGCACCCCAGCACTACTAGGCTATAACTCATACCATACCTTTCGGCCACAGAACCAGGACTGAAACACAAAAGGCGGGGGGTGTATCCATATTCACCAAGGATACCCACACCTCCAGGTTAGTGGCACAGCACAATGCATCAGAGATCATCCATGTGCAACTAACAATGGGAAAAACTGCAATCCAAATTGTAGCTTGCTACAGATCACCCACCATGGCCCAGGACCCCCATTCCGCATTTCTGGAGACACTGGGAAATATGAAGATCCTACCAAACACCCTAATACTGGGTGATTTCAATTACCCAAACATAAACCGGGAAAACTACTCAAGTACTAACTCCCTTGCCCAACGTTTCCTAGAATTTATAAACTCGAACACCCTGGATCAACTGGTCAACAACCCCACCAGAGGGAACAACATATTGGACCTGGGCATCACCAACATGGGCAACCGATGTTCCACACCGGAGGTCAACCCTTCACTGGTTAGATCAGACCATAGACTAATCACTCTGGATATCCATATTCTGCCCCCACCCCCAATCAAGGAAACCACCATGAAAAACTTTTCAAAAGCAAACTTCACGTTACTTAAGACCGAGGTGGAAAGGTTCACAGCCCCTATGCTAAAGAACAATGCTGTCCAAGCTGCTGAAACCTTTACAAAGGCACTCTATGAGCATCTGCAGGAATGCATGGATCGTGCTATCCCAAGTAAAACCAAGACTCACTCCTCCAAGAAAAGGAAACCAGTCTGGTGGACCCCTGCCATAAACAAGCTATACAACAGAAGGAGGAAACTAGTACAGAAAAGAGTAAAATCATAAGAAGGAAAGACATTCCTGATCAGTATCAGCAAGAAACTATGATCCCTCATTAAATAATCCAAGGCTAGTTTTGAAAGAAAAATTGCCAGTGACTCCAGAGATAACCACAAAGCATTCTTTAGCTATGTCAAGAACCTAAGTGGAAACTCTCAGATCTGCTCTGCATTAGTGCAGAATGGCACAAAATACACTGAACCAACTGATATTGCCAACATTCTGGCAGTCAGGTTTAGTGCAAAAGTCACCCCCCCTCTCACCTCCTAAAGGGCCTATAATCATACCAGAAGAATGTAGGGCCCTGTCAATCACCAACATACAGGTTAAAACAGCACTATCCAAAGCCAAAAACACAGCTTCAATGGGACTGGACAGTGTCCCAGGCTGTGTCTTACAAGAGCTCCAAAATGAACTAACCCCCCACCTAAACACACTGTTCAAACTCAGCTTCTCTACAGGCTATGTACCCACAGGGTGGCGCACAGCAACAGTTATCCCACTCCACAAAGGTGGAGCCACAACGGACCCCGGAAACTATCGCCTAAAAGCCTGACTAGCCTGGTCTGCAAGGCTATGGAATGCATCATCATGAAACTCATTAACAGAGACACTGGGAACCTCCAAACCTTGGACCCTACCCAGTTTTGCTTTGTTAAGGGCAGATCATGCCTCCTAAACCTGGTGGACTTCTTTGAGACAGTTACCAAGGCATTAGATGAGGGAAAGGAGGTCCACACAGCCTACCTAGACCTTGAAAAGGCTTTCAACACCATTCCCCATTCTAGTATTATAGACAAGCTCACCAGCTTGAACATAACCCCCTACGTCATGAGATGGGTTGCCAGCTGGCTCATGGATAGAACCCACATGGTAAGAGTTGCAGGCTCTACGTCCAACTCTAAACTGGTTACAAGTGGCGTCCCCAAGGGCTCAGTCCTAGGACCCCTCCTGTTCGGTATATACTTCTCAGAGGTACAGACAAGCATAGGAGGACTATGGCTGACCAAGTTCGCAGACAACTGCAAACTAGGGGTCATAACTGATTCTCCAGCTGATACAGACACCCTTCAGATGGGTCTCACTGAGACAGATACCTGGTGTCAAAGTCAAGGCTTCAAGCTAAATGCCAAAAAGTGCATAGTCATCACCTTTGGAAAAAACAAAGTACCCGCAAACTACCACATAGGTAGTAGTCCCCTAAATACAGAAAATGTAATATGGGATCTGGGGACCCAAGTAGATAGTAATCTGTCCTTTGATAATCATATTGCCAAGGTGGTTAGAAAATCCTTCTATGTGTCCCACCTAATCACAAAAGGGTTCGCATCTAGAACAAAAGAGGTTATTGTGCCTCTCTACTCATCACTCATTAGACCCATCATAGAATACAATGCCCCATTTGGGATGTACCTTACAAGACACCTGCAACAGCTGGAAAGACCACAAAAATACCTCACCCAGAGGATTACTAACCTCACCAAGAGGATTACTAGCCTCAAACAGATGACCTATGCAGCCCGACTCAAGAAACTCCAGCTGTACTCGGTTGCATACTGCTTACTTATAGGTGATCTCTGCCTGACATACAAGGCGATGTCCAACCCAGACTTGATGGACATGCTCCACTTAAAAAAAAACAAATCCCAGAGAGCCACACACTCTAGAGATCTAAACCTCACCACAACAATAAATAGGACATGTTGGAGGGATAGATTCCTGTCCCAGAGACTCCCCATGTTTTGGAACAGGATTCCAATATACATCAGGCAGAGCCCCTCACTAACACTCTTCAAGGGAAACCTTAACGGGTGGATGGGAAACAGAAAATTTACCCCGGGGATCACTGCAGTGACTCTGCTGGACAGTGGCACAGGGAATTAATGGCTCTGCTGGACAGAGGCACAGGGAACTAATCTAAGGGGGTGGCGAAAGCCAACACATTCTGGCTAGGCTTATAAATGCCATTGGGAAGATAGCCTAGTACTTACCTATGAACCTATGAACCTAATAGCAGGGGTGGAAATTACATTATTTGGTTAGAAGAAAGAGAATTATATTGGCAACTCTACCTTAATGCTTTTAGCGGTCTAGGACTGAACGAGCACTGTTTGGTAACATGTCTGCTGAAGCAAAATGTTCTTGAAAGGTAGATTTAATATTGTATTGGTTTACTGTCAAACTTGCCTTATTTTTAATAGATTGGTTACAATAGTAGATGGGTAGTTTGTTATATATGTATGCTGGTTAGATTTGTTTAAATTGTGTAGGGTTTTTGGTATGTGTATCTTTTTAAATTTTTAAGGTTTTATGTCATGTGACTGCTTGATGGGCTATTTAAACTTGAATTGATAATTATGTGTTACTTCTGAAGAAGTCTTGTACTTCAAGGATGAAAGCGCTTAAGTTTTTCATTAAAACCATTTTAAAAGTGGTGGTGCTGCAGTAGCATTGTCGCCTCACAGTTAGACGTTGCCCATTCGATTCTCAGTTAGAGCGTCTTCTGTGTGGCAATATGTGTAAAGTGCTGTGGTAGTGTTGTCGCCTCACAGTTATATGTTGCCCGTTCGATTCTCAGTTAGAGCATCTTCTGTGTGGCGATATGCGTAAATGGGCGTTCCTTCATTGAAGGTTGTGCGTTAGGCCCGGCAAGCCAGCACATAAAAATCTACTGCCAATCATTAGCAGACCGGAATTCCACTGTGGCGACCCCTAACCGGGAAAAGCCGAAAGACACAAACAAACAAACATTCACTTATTTTGTGGTACCATGCCTGTTTTAGCTTTACATCTGTGCTGTGGCAGTTTTTTATTGTATTGTTATTGGTTTCAGTTTTGCCGTTGTGTTTTTGTTTTTGTTAAGTCATAGCACAGAAGTGTGTGAACCAGTTTTTGTTGCATCATAACACAGTAATGTCAGGACTACAGTTACCATGCACAAACTTTGTTACATCATAATACAGTTGTGTCAGAACTGCAGTTATCACCAGTATGGACTACAATAGCTTTTGCTACATCATAGTGCAGTAGAAGCAGAGTCTGATTTAAAGCAGCATAGAACACACAGTCTTTGTTATATCATAATATAGTGATGAGAGAGCCTCATTTACCCTTAACTTGGGACTGACAGGTTATGCTACATCATAGTGTTATAGTATCTGTGCCCTAGTTACCATCAAGAAACACACTGGCTTTGTTATATCACAAAACATTAGAATGAGATAGTCTCAACTACCAACAACATGGAAGAAACAGGAATTGTTGCATTTGTATCACAATAAAGAAGTGTCACAGCAGCAGTTGCCTTCAGCATGGTACACATAGCCATTGGTGCCTCAGATGCTATTAGCACGAAGCCTCAGGCTTTGTTACATAATTATGTAGGGGTGTCAGAATCTATGTTATCCTCAGCTTAGAAAAGATAGGCTATGGTACACCAGAACAACCTGCAGTGCTCTCGGCTGATAGCAGGAAACAATACAGTCTGTTACGTCATAACACAGTAGTGTCAGAGCCTCACTTACTATCAGCATGGAACTCTTAAGCTTTCTCACATTATAATACAATATTGAAAAGCCTCAAATACCATCAGCATGGAATATTTCATGCTTTGTTACTGCATAATGCAATAGTGTTTGAGCCACAGCTGCCATCAGCATGGCACAGACAGACATTGTCACACCATAACACTGTAGTGGCAGAGCCTCAGTTGCCAAAAGTATGGAGCACTACAGGCCTTGATAAATCATAATGCAGTAGTATCAGAAAGCACAGTTGTGTAAAATCTTACCATAGCAGTCCTTCTTTTCACTGGTGCAGTATCCTAAACAGAAGGGATCTCACACCCAGGGCAACCAGATGTTTGGATAGTATACAAATGCCTAATGATCTTGTATGCACCATATGTCACACTTATGCTCCCCACACAGAACGTAAGACATAAAAGTGATGTATAAACAAAACCCTAGCCATCACCTGTCTATTACCATCTCTAACCTATTGTGCTCCACTACTCACAAACCTAACCTCCAGTCTAAAGTCCAAACTAGAAACCTGCTATAATAAAAGTGCTTGATTTTCAACAAACACTTCCTATTCTACCCACCACTGTATTTCATTACACTCTCTAAACTGATTACCACACCATCTTTACTACATTCAGCTAATGACAGCACACAAATTTATATACAAACCTTCATTATGTCTTGCCCTCTCCTCCATTTTCACCAACCCAACAGACCCCTTAGATCTGAAAATCAGCATCTGCTACAAGTCCCTAATTCAAAACTCCCAGCTGGCCAACTTCTTTATTCCCACACTATGGCCAAAAAATGGAACTATCTTCCTATAACTCTCAGATCAGATCAAAACTTTGCCACTTTTAAATCTTCCTTGCATAACTACCTATCATCCATTTGGAGCTGTAATTGCTCCATATCCCCCTATTTCAAAACCTGACATCCTTTGACTACGCTCACTTACTTTTCTAGTCTATATCTCAGATACAGTAACAAAAGGGTTCACGACAACTGCCTAAATGTTATGCTTGCTGAAGTGACATATGCTATTCTGTTGATGTTGCTCCCACATGTACAATTATGTTTTCTTCAACTGTACATCTTTTGCCCTTGTTGATGTAACCTATGTTATTTTTGCCAATGTTGTTTCGATATGCTAATTTATGTTTTTCTTTAACTTTACTAGTATGTTTACTGTGATATTTTGTTCAACTGTCCCAGTCTGTAACATGTTCTTGGAGCTTTTTTCCCCTGGGCGTCTCTGAAAATGGGCTTTCTTGGCCCAGTGGATTATTCCAGTAATCAAATGCCAATAAATAAATAAACAAATACATAAATAAAAAGCTCAAGAAACAGAAAGGGAGGTGGACGGCTGAAAAGACCCCTCAACAAACTGACATAAAATGGTTTCAACAAAACCTCTGATGGCCCTAGATACAATATCCAACTTACAATGCTTAGTAAAGGTATGCACTGAAAACCAGGTAGCAGCTTCAAGGTTGGAACTGATGTACAACCACTTGTAGAAAGCACCAGAAGATGCAGCAGCCCTCGGGAAATGAGCTCTAACAGAAGTAGACCGAGATTTGCCATGAAAAGTATAACAAAAGGAAACAGCCTTAGATATCCAGGAGGAGATGGTTTGCTTAGAAACAACCAAACCCAAAATCCTATGATGAAATTAAACAAAAAGCTGATCAGACTTACAAATGGCCTTAGTTTTATCCAAATAGTACCTGAGCTGTCTGTCCAAATCTGAGGTATACAGGACCCACTCACTAGCAGACTGAGGAGAAGGAAAAAAGGAAGGGACTTGTTGTACCGACTACCTTGGGCATAAAGGAAGGATAGTATGAAGGGACACCCTGTTTCTGTGAAAAAAAAAAAAAAAAAAAAAAAAGGAGGAATAGCCATAAGGGCCTGGAGCTCAAAAACCCTCCAAACAGAAGTAAGAGTCATCAACAAAACAGTCTTTTAGGTACAGTGTTGCAAAGAAGCAAAATCTGCAAGTTCAAACGGAGCCTGACTCATTTTTTCCTAAACAAAATTAAGCTCCCACGGAGAAGAAGAATTAGGTCTCCTTGGAGGCCTAATATGCAGGATTACTTTAAGAAATTGTTTGGCTATAAAACAAGAAGCCCAAGAGGGATTCAAGGGCAGACAAGCAGAAATGGCTGGCAAATGGGGGTGCACAGAAGAATAGGGAGGCCAGATTGGAGCAACTCATAGCAATAAGAGAGGACCAGAGGGACCCCCCACTGAAAAAGGGTCCTAGTTATGAGCATGACACAAGACAGATAATCTTTTTCATTTGAACATATAAGATTTTCTGATTGAGGGTTTCCTTGCCTCCTGTAAAACTCTGAGTACGTCCACAGAAAAGAGGTGCCTGAAAGGGATCAAAACCCTATCACCCACGGTATCTGTTGAAGAGTGGACAACTGAGGATGGCTGAGAGACCCCTTGTCCTGTGTGTGGAGATCCAACCAGTGAAGTAACTTGTGGTGATTGCCCCTGGCCAGATGCATTAAGAGAGGGAACCAGTGTTGTCTTGGCTGAAAGGGAGTCACTTGCAAAATTTTTCACGAGTCCAGCTGAATCTTCTGCAGGACTCTTAGAAGTACAGGAAGAGGAGGGAATGCATAAAGAAACATCTGCTTCCAAGGAAAAGAAAAGGAATCAGTCTTCCATGCCAAATGACATGGCAGTCTGGAACAGAACAAAGGAAGCTGTGTGTTCTGAGTGGAGGCAAAAAGATCTACCCAAGGAATATCCCAGTGATGGACGATATCCAGAAACACTTATCTGTGAAGCATCCATTTGTGAGCCTATGCTTCGGACATGCTCAGTCTGACACTAAATTCTGCTCTGAAGAAATGTATACTGCCTTAAGAGCTAACTGATAACTGAGAGCTAACTCCCAAGCCTAAAGAGCCATCCTGCAGAGGATGTAAGATTTTGTGCATCGCTGCTTGTTTACATATCACATCACTATAGTGTTGTCTGTGTACAGCTTCAAAGGGCCTGGTGAGAACATGGGGTGAAAAGCCTGAAGGGCCAGAATGAAAGCTGTCTTCTCTTTGATGTTGATATGGTCTGACTTCTGATAGGGAGGCCAGAGACCCTGAACTTTCAGGTGACCAAAAAAAGCCCCCCACCCCATGTCTGTAGCAACAGTGAACAGTTCTTGAGAAGGGACTGGAGGCTGAAAAGGTAGGCCTGGGTTGAGAGTGGACTATAGAATCCACCACTCAAATTCCTTCTTTAGATAGGGAAGGAGAGGTACACTGAAATCCAGAGGGTGACAGTGCTTCAGCCAAACTTACTTGAGGAGCCATTGAAGCTTCTGCATATGCAATCCAGAAAGAGGAAGCATTGGAAAAGTAGAAGCCATGAATCCCAGGACCTGAAAAAATCCCTGGCTGGCACGGCAATCAGAGGAAGAAGAGACTGAAATAAGGCTGTTGATGACAAAACTTTTAGAAGTGGAAGAGAGGCTATCATTGGCACTGTCTAAATTCTGCATCCCAGATACACATGATCCTGACAGAGAGTCAAGGTGGACTTTTGGAAGTTAATAGTGAACCCTGGACTTTGAAAAAGAGAGATGTTGAAATCTAGATCCTGTAACAGGCAACTGGGAGAAGGCACTTGAAGCAACAGGTCATCTAGATAAGGAAACATCTGAATGCCTTAGACCCTGCAGAAAGAAATCACAGGAGCTAGGCATTTTGTGGATACCCTTGGGGCAGTAGCGAATGGCCAAATGGCAAAGCAGAACACTGAAAATGAAATGAAGACACAGAAAAACATAAATTCTTCATGAAAAAAGGGTGAATAGGAATATAAAGATAAGCATCTTTCAGATCCAAATATACCAGAATAGCCTGTGTTAATAAAGAGCAAACAGGGTTTGAAGAGCAAGCATCTAAAAAGAAGTGACCTTATGAAAGATATTGAGCTGGAAGAGACCCAGAATAGGTCTCAAAGTGCCCTCCTTTTGAGGAATCAGGAACATTCTCTAATAAAAATCCTTTCCCACTTGGGAAGAGGAGACAGGCTGAATGCTTCCTTGGTCCACCTGGGACCCAAGACCCTCCAGGAAACAAGGAAAGTACAGTTATGTAAAATCTTGCCATAACAGTAAATGCCCTTCTCTTCACTGTTGCAGTTTTCCTTACAGTAGGGATCCTTTGTCTAGGGCAGACCAATGTCTGGAGAGTACACCAAAGCCTTAGGTTGTAATAGGGACATTGTACATCGCACATATGTTGCCCGTGCATGCCATAGGGCATAAAGGCGACATATGGACATATCCTCAGAACTGAAAAGCCCCAGGAGGAACAGCTCTCCAAAGAGAAAATAGGAACATGTGCATCCAGACCGAGAAAGAAACAGGGGAGGAGGGAGGGAGCAAATACTGAACTGTGAAGAGAAAGACAGCAACTGTGAAGAGAAAGACATCTATTGTTATGGTAAGAATTTACACAATTGTACTGTATCCTTCTATATCACTATTGCAGTATTCCTTACAATAGGGAGAGTACAAAAGCTCAGGAGAAAAGAAGTGAGGGGAAAGGTCAAGCAGAGCCTTCAAGAAGGCCATCCAAATCCAGCTCCAACCCTGGAAACCACATCCATCTTATAGTGTTTGGTAAAAGTATGCGCACAAGTCCAAGTAGCTGGCTCAAGGATGGAGTTGTTATTCAATCCTTTGAAAAAAGCACCCAAAGAAGCCACAGCCTGGTAGAATGAGCCTTAACAGAAGAGGAAAGGCTTTTCCCATAAAAAGAGTAACAGAAGGAAATGGCCTTAGATAACCATGAATAAATAGTTTGCTTAGAAACAGCCAAACCCAAAGACCTAAGATGGAAGGAAACAAAAAGTTGTTCAGATTTATGAATGGCTTTAGTTTTATCCAAATAATATCTGAGTTGTCTATGCAAATCCAAGGTGTGAAGAACCTTCTAACAGACTGTAGAGAAGGGAAAAATTGTTAAATAATAGACTGATTAAGAGACAACTCATAAACCACCTTGGGCTTAACAGAAATATTAATATGAAGAGATATCCTGTCTTTATGAAAACCTAAAAAGGGAGGAACAGCCATAAGGGCTGCAACTCAGATACCCATCTGGCTGAGGTAAGGGCAAAAGGAAGAACAGTTTTCCAAGAAAAATTCTGTAAAGAAGCTGAAGCTGCAGGCTGAAAAGGAGTTTGAGTCTATTTTTCCAAAAAGAAATCAAGGTCCCAGGAAGGAGGGATAGGCTTCCTGATAAACCTAATATGAAGGATGCCTTTAAGGAATTGTTTGACCTCAATTCTAGAAGCCAAAGGAGGAGTCAAAGGAAGACAAGCAAAAATGGCTGACAGGTGGGCTTTAACAGAAGAGAATACCAATCAAGCATTCAGCAACTCACACAAATAAGAGAGAACCAAAGGAGCTTCCACAGAAAGTGGATCCAGGTTATGAGCAAGACACCAAAAAGGAAAATCCCTTCTATTTGGCAAATAAGATTTCCTGGTAGTGAGTTTTCTGGCCTCCTGCAGAACCTGAAGCACACACTCAGAAAAAAAGGTGTCTAAAAGGGATCAAACCCCTATCACCTACAGTGTCAGTTGAAGGGTAGACAAGTGGGAATGGATGAGAAAACCCTTGTCCTGTGTGAGTAAGTCCACCCTGTGTGGTAACGTGTGATGATTCCACTTGGCTAAATGCAGAAAAAGAGGGGACTAATACAGTCTGGGCCAAACGGGAGTCACTAACAAGATTTTGGGAGAGTCTTGATCTATCTTGAACAAGACCTGCAGTATGTGAGGAAGGGGAAAGGAGGCATAAAGAAACAACCCCTTCCAGGAAAAAGGTAGGGCATCCACCTTTCACGCCAGAGAACATGGGACCCTGATGCAAAAGTGTGGAAGTTGTCGGTTCAGAGGAGAGGCAAAATGATCTACCTGAGGAGTACTCCACTGGTGGACAATGTCCAGAAAAGCATCTCTGTGAAGCATCCATTCATGAGTCTGTGTTATACACCTGCTCAGAGGGTCTGCCACAATGTCCTGATCTGAAGGAATATAAATAACCTGGTGTCATCTGATATTGGATAGGTAGTCTGCTCAAGAGGTAAGACCGTGTTCCCCCTCAGGTTGATGTACCACATCACTGTGGTATTGTCTGTGAAGATTTTGAGTGGCCCTGGAAAGAAGGAAGAAAAACTAGAAGGCCTGAAGAGCCAGGAGAAGAGCTTTCATCTTTTTGATATTGATATTAATATTGATATGGTTCTTCCACTGGCAAAGCGACCAAAGCCCCTGAACCTTCGGAGGGCTGAAGGAAGCTATCCACCTCATCTGAGGCATCTGAAAAGTGTTCCTGAGCAGGGACTGGAGGTTGAAAAGGATGCTCTGGGATAAGGAATAGTTGATGAATCAACCACTGAAGCTCTAACTTGAGACATGGGAGAAGAGGAATTGGAAAGTCTAAAGGATGAGAATGTTGAAGTTAAATTGACTTTAGGAACCACTGAATCTTTCTCAGTCTGGCCAGAGGAAGCATAGGAATGGTGGAAGCAATGTAGCCCAAAGCCCTTAGAAACTCTCTGTCTGTAATGAAGGCCAGAGGAAGAAGGGATTGAAAGAATGTAGTCAGAGCCAAAGCCTTGGGAGAAGGCAGGGATGCCAACATTGGAATAGTCTGGACCCTGCACCCAAGAAAAACATGATCCTAAGAAGGAGTCAGGAAGGATTTTTGGAAGTTCACTGTAAATCATTGACTTTGCAGAATACAAATAGTATAACAAAGACACTGAAGCAAAATCTCTGAAGAGGAATCCTGAATATACCTCTCAACCTCTTAGAGCCAGAAAACTGGACACCATAAATAATGGGGAGACAAAGGCCCAAAAATAAGGACACTTTTTAAATATTACTCTTACAAATTTTGAAAGTTGAGTTTTTTTCATTAGCATGAATTTTCTGTAGGGTATGAAGACTGAAACTCAAATGTCTGCCATTATTTTTCTGACTTCAACCTGCAATGTTTTTCCAGAAAACCACAATTTTATAAGAAGGAGACCAAAAATATAAGGCAAAAATCTGGACATTCTGTGAAAATCTGTACAGTTGAGAGGTATAAGCTGCTTGCATTAGCAGGTTGTCCAAATAAGGAAAGATCTTTATTCTCCTCATCCTGCAGAAAGCAATCACAGGAGCAAGGAATTTGGTGAAGACCCTTTCGGCAGTAGTGAGGCTGAAGGGCAAAGCAGAGAACGGACAATGCAAGGAAGCAACACAGAAATATAAAAACTTCCTGAAAGGAGGATGAATATAAAATGGAGATAGGTATCCATGAGATCCACAGAGTTCTGTCTATCTTCTTCCCTACCTCCACAGAGATCCATAGAGACAAGGAAAGCCTAAAGAAGAAGAAGAGGAAATAGGGTCTGAAGGGATAACATTTGAAAGGAAGGAACCTTCAGAAAAGTGTTGCGGTGGGACAATTCCAAAATGGGTCTCCCGGTGCCTTCTTTCCTGGGAACCAGAAACATTCTGGAATAAAATCCCTTCCCTTTTTGAGAAGTTGAAACTGCTTGGATGGTTCCTTGAGACAAAAGGCTGTGAAGGACATACAGGAAAAAGGGCAGCTATTTCTGAGGAGGTTGAAGAATGCCTAAAAAGGGGGGGGGGATTCTACACCTTGTAATAACCATGATGACTGATGGAAAGAACCCAAGAGTCCTGTGTGATCTGTAACCAATTTGGAAGGGACAGGGAAAGGTGAAGAGATACAGGAACTTGGATGAGGAGGAAAGGAAAGAGACAGAACCTAGCTTGTCTGGAAAAACAGGCTTCTGAGCAGTAGGGGTCTGAGTAGACATACAGGAGGAGCCCTTCTAGCACCTTTTTTACCTTTGGCAGGAGGGTGAGACTGCCAACAAACACAGGCAGACTTGAAAGGATAATTCCTTTCAAATTTGGGAACAGGGGATACAAAATATGTTTCAATTCCTGATTACCCTTACCCTTTTCCTGAAGAGAAAAGCTCAGCAGCAGCAAAACCAAAGAGATTTTTATTGTCAAGAGGAGCGTCCATCAGCTTGGCCTTGATATCATCAGACAGAGGCTGAAGACAAAGCCAGTAGTACCTCCTTAACACAGAACCAATGGCATCAGCTCTAGACGAGGTATCAGCTACATCATAAAATGGAATGGCGAGCCACTTGAGAAGAGAACCCTAACAAAGAGAGGGCTGAAGCTTTCCAGTCAGAATCATGAAGATCTAAAATAGCCTGAAATGAATGAGAGAGAAGAGTCAGAAAATACCTGGACATATGGGTTCTGATAATGAACATCCCTGAAGGCCAGAGTAGCAGCAGTATACACTTTCTTACCCAACCTCTCCATAGTTCTGCTGTCCTTGTCAGAGGGGAACAGCTTTGTAGAAGGTAAAAGCTTACAGGATTTATCAAAACAGGCAAAAATAGCAGAAGGGTCAGCTGAGGGACATTTATAAAGAAATTTGAAATCACCAGGCACCTTATAAAACCTATCATTTTTAGGAGCAGGGGACTGAGAATCAGGAATTTGAGAAGCTGCAGAAAAAGTATCTAACAAGGCAGCAAGAAATGGGAGGAACAGCAGAAGGCTTGGGAGACTCCATTTGAAGGAATTCATAATACTTCCTTTGAACATCAGAAACATGGGCACAAACAATCCCACTTAAAAAAAATTCCATCATACAGGAAATAGTATCCCCAAAGGAAATCTCTTCAAAAGTAGAATCAGGACTAATTGAATCTTCTTCCTCTGAACTATAATCCAAGGGAGAAGGAATTTGGGAGAAATAGACCAAAGATTCTTCATCAGAATCTGCTTCCTCATCAGATTAAATCTGCTCTCTAGGGCTCTTGACAGGAGAAGAAGAGCAAGGGGAGCAGGAACAGAGACCCCTGAGGAGGTTTCAAAGCCATAATGGCATTGAACAAACCCTTTGCCATTCATACTGAGGATCCTTAGAAGCAAGAGAAATATGTTTACTCCTTTGCTTCTTTTTTAAAGAGATGTCAGCCTTTTAGGCAGCTCAGAGCCTTGCCTACACTCAATAAGTGTAGTGGGAATCTCTTCCCTATCAAAGATTTGTGGAACTCTCCTATGCCCTTCAGAAATAATCAGCCACGGTTCCCCCTGAACATCCAAAATGGGGGTTTGCAAAATCTCCTGGGACGTGTGAGAAGCTGGGTCCATGCTGACCTCTGAAGTGGTCATGCCAGGGAAATCTTAAAAAAATGGGTGGTCTTGCTGGCCTTCACCAGCCTCGAGAGAGATAGCCGGTGGAGATGGTACAACAGAAGAATCTGACTTAACTTTCTTGCTCTTCTTCTTTGAGGACATCTGACCTACAGGTCAGAACGATTCTGCCATAATACCGCAAGCCAGCAATTTTAGACATTGGTTCTCTAGGTAAAATGCCAATGAGGAGAGCCAACTATGCAAAGTTTTTGGGACAAAAGCATGACAAATAGAACAAGACGTATGATCATGACAAGCACCTAAGCAAAACAAACACTGTTCCTGATGGTCCTTATGGGGAATCTGTCTTCCACACTTTCATTACCCCTTTCTGGATGACATGTAAACCAACAACTGGCAAAAAGTAAAATGAGAAGAAAAACCCCAACAAGGCACTTATGTGAAAACAGCTTGGCAACCAGCAGACAAAACAGCATTCAGACAAATGATCAAAGATGGCATATGAACTGTTGGCAAAGAACTTCTGAGGATGGTACATCCACATGTCATATTTATGCTCTATGCCATATGAGGGGAGTATATGTGTCATGTACGGTGTCCCTATTACAACCTAAGGCTTTGGTATACTGGTTGCACATCAGACTGCCCTAGGCAAGGGATCCTTGCTGTAAGGAAATCTGAAACAGTGATATAGAAGGGCATGTTCTTCTAGAGAAGGTTGAGGAATCCCTGAAAAAGGAGGGAGAGGCTTCCATATCATGAAGTAACCCTGACAGATGATAGAAAGAATGCAATAGTCTGAAGTGATGAGACATCCATTTGAAAGACAAAGGGAAAGCTGAGGGGGCAAGGGGACCTGGTCTAAAAGAAGGGGGTGAGCTGTCAAAAAGAAGCAGGTTTATCAGATAAAGGGGGCTTCTGGGCCACAGAAATCTGAGAAGCCTTAGCAGAGGGGGCCCACCAACCACCCTTTCTGCCCTTGGAGGCCTGGCAAGGTTGCCTGTGGACAAAATCTTAGATCTAGAAGGATAATATCTCTGGAACTTAGGGATAGGAGAGACAAAAATATGTTTAAGGTCCTGCAAGGCTTTGCCCTCCTCTGAAGAGACTTAAAAATGTCAGCAGCAGCAGTCCCAAATAGATGTTTATTATCCAAAGGTGCATCCAGCAACTTGGTTCCACAAGGCTTTGCCTTTCTTTAAGAATACTTAAACATGTCAGCAGCAGCAGTCTCAAAAAGGAGCATCCAACAACTTGGCCTTAATGTCCTCAGGAAGAGACTGGAGAAAAAGAGCTAAGAATAATGCCTCATGACAGACCCAAAAGCCATAACCCTGGACGAGGCATCAGCAGCATCATAGCTACACTTCATAGAGTGGTAAGCCACTTAAGAAGCAGAACCTAAAATAGATGAGGCAGATGATTTCCCTTCTGAATCAAGGAGGTCAGAAATGACTTGACAAACCTGAGCAATCAAGGCCAGAGCATACCTGGTCATGTGGGTCTGGTAATTAACTGCCCTAAAGGTCAAATTAGAAACAGTATAAACTGTATTACCAACCATCTCCATTGCCCTATTATCTTATCAGAAGACAAATGTTTGGAAGAGGGCAAAAACTTAGAAGGTATGTAAGATGAGACTATCACCACAGCAGGATCACCAGAAGGACATTGAAATGAAAACTGACAGTCCTCAAAAACCTTATCAAACCTATCAAGTTTCTTAGGAGCAGGAGAGTGAGAATCAGGAGACTTGGAAGTAGCAATGAAAGTATGTTATATGGCAGCCAACACAGAAAGAATTGCCAATGGTTTAGGAGTATCCACCTAAAGCAACTCATAATATCTTCTCTGAACATCAGACACTTGAGGAGAATCCCACTTAAATTATTCCATCATCCTAGCAATTGTGTCCCAAAGTTCAATTCCACAAAAAGAGAATCAGGGCTAACAGACTCCTCTTCATCAGAACCATAAGACAAAGGCAAAGTCATCTGTGAAGAAAAGGACAAAGACCCTTCATCAGACACTGAATCCTCATCTGAGGAAACTAGTTCCCTAAGAAATTTACAAGAGGTAGAGGTCCAACGAAGAACAGGTACCGAAACCCCTTGAAGAGGATTTAGGGCCATCAAGGCAGAAAACAAGCCCTGAGTAAACTCTTGCCATTCCCTTTGAGGATCCTTAGGAAGGACCAAAACATGGTTCAGTTTTTGACTTTTCTTGGAAAGAGCATTAGCCCTAATAAAAACCAGAGGTTCTCACCATTTGCGAGATTTGATAAGGAAACCCAGAACATCTCCTTGACCAATATCTGCAGAATTCCTTTAGAACCCTCTGACATAATCAGCCATGGTTCCTCCTTGACATCCAGAGCAGATGTCTGCAAAGCCTCAGAGGGCATGCAAAAAGATAGAACCATGTTGGCCTCTGACAGAGATGTCGCAGGGGAATCCAGTTTCAATGCTGAACAACTTATAGAGCTATTACCTGCTTCTAGAGGGATGTCTGGTGGAGGCTGGGCAGCTAAAGAATCCATCCAAGACTTCTAAGACTTCTTCTTACCTAGTAAGAGTATCTTGGGGTAAAAAGATACTACCAAGGTACCCTCAATTAACTGTTTAAGCCATTGGTTTTCAAAATAAATGGCCAGGGAAAACAAATTGCATCTGAGTTTCTTAGGCACAAATGACTTACAGATTTTACCAGAAGTATGGTCATGGTAAGCACCCAAACAAAACATACACTGTTTGTGATGATCCTTAGGGGAATCTGCCTCCCAGATTGATATTTTCCCTTCTTGGATGACATAGACTCTAGACAGAAAAAAAAAAATACCAGACCAAGAAAAGTTAAAAAAAAAAACAAACAAATAAACAATGGGACACTTAAATGGTCGCTAAGAATTCAGTACAGCAACAAAGCTTTCAGACATTTGAACTGGCAGCAAAGAAGTGCTTATATTTGGATCTGTATATCCCTTTTATGCCCTACATGCTGTGTGGGGAGCATAGGTGTGATGTATGGCACATACAAGATCATTAGGTTTTTGTATACCAGCCAGGCATCAGGCTGCCTGAGGAGAGATCCCTTCTGTTTAGGATACTGCAACAGTGATACAGGACATCCTCAATTACAATCAGTTTTGAAAACAACAGGCTTTGTTACACCATAATAAAATAGAGTTAGTGACTCATTTACTATCATCATGGAGTACTACAGGCTTTGTTACACCATAATAAAATAGAGTTAGTGCCTCATTTACTATCATCATGGAGTACTACAGGCTTTGTTACACTGAATAGTAGCAGCAGCTCCTCAGTTACCATAAGTATGGAACACTTATACAGTAGAGTCAATAACTCATTTTCCCTCAGCTTGAAATACTTTGTTGCATGAAACCACAGTGGTGTCAGACTCTCAGTTACCATCAGGATACAACACACACAGGCTGTTACATTTTGTTACATCATAGTACAATACCGTCATTGCCTTTGCTACCATAAGAATGGACCACACAGGCATTGTTACATCATAATATAGTAGCATCTGAACCTGAGTTACCATCAGCATTGAAGACACATGATTTGTCATATCATAATGGATTTTTGTCAAAGCCTTAATTGCCATCAACAATGAACACAGCAGGCTATGTTATTGCACACAGTAGTGTCAGATCAACAGTAACAATCATCATGGAAACTACAGGCTTTGTTACATTAAAATACATTACTGTCAGATCCACAGTTTCCACCTGCAGGGGAACACACTGGCTTTGTTAAATCATAGCACAGTAGTGTAAGCATCTCATCTGCCATCAGAATGGAATACTGTAGCCTTTCTTTCGTAATGCAGCAGTGTTAGAGCTTCAGTTACCATCAGCAGGGAACGCTGCAGACTTTGTTAGGACATAACACAATAGTTTCAAAAGTTCTATTCCTGTCAGCATGAACACTTTACTTCACAATACAGTAGAGCCAGAGTCTAATTTACAAACAGCATGGAACACTGCAGGCTTTGTTAAATCAAGACACGGTAGTGACAGAGCCTCTGGTACACGAGTATGGAGCACTACAGGCTTTGTTATATGATAATACATTAAGGCAAGAGCCAAAATTAGCAGCAACATGGAACACATATAGGCTTTACTACATCATAATGCAGTAACATCAGAGCCTCAGTTACCATCAGCATGCAAAACACTAGCTTTGTTGTAACATAGTACATTATTAGCATTAGAGCTTCATATACCATCAGAATGGAAGACACAGATTTTGTTACATCATAAAGCACCAGTTATCATCAGCATGGAAGATAAAAGTTTTGTTACATCATAGGGCCCTAGTTATCATCAGCAAGGAACACTACAAGCTATATTGCATCATAATACAGGATTTTCCAATCCCGAGTTACCATTATCATAGAAACACCACTCTTTATTACATTCTAAAACACTAGTGTCAGAGACTCAGTTACAATTAGCAAGGAACACTACAGGCTTTGTTACATCATAATGCAATAAATTAAGGGTCTCTGTTATCACCTGCATGGAACACATAACCTTTGTTACATCATGCTTCATTAGTGTCAGAGCCTTAGGTGCAATCAGTATGGGATATTATAGACTTTGTTACATAAAACCAAAGTAGTGGAAGAGCATTAGTTATTATCAGAATGTAATACACAGGCTTTGTTACATTATAATACAGTAGCATCAGTGCCTCAGTTACTCTCATGGAACACACAGGCTTTGTTAAGTCATAGAGTGGTAGTGGAAGCTTACCCAATTAAAAGTAGCTATGGTAAATGTAAAATGTTTGGATACCGTTCAGTGAAACTACTTTCCCTGACAGTGGGATTTGCCTCTATTTCCACCATTGTGTGACCTAGGAGTTGATATATATGTATATATATATATGTGTGTGTGTGTGTGTGTGTGTGTGTGTGTGTGTGTGTGTGTGTGTGTGTGTGTGTGTGTGTGTGTGTGTGTGTGTGTGCAGGGGTGTAAGGGGTGTACCTTCATATGGCAGTTGCATGGGGGACTTGGCTCCAGCAAAACACATTTTCCTACAATGCTCACTGAAGATTGTTTTGAAGATAGTTTTTGAATAGTTTACATTCACCTGAGCTATCTTTGGCAAATTGACATGAATCCTATGGTAGGGACAGAACTTCTGCTAGAATCACCATATAACACCTTGGCTTTTTTAAATCATAGTACAGAGGTGTCAGAGCCTCAACTACAATCAGTATAGAATAAGCAGGCATTGCTGCATCATAATACTCAGAGATACAGCTACCATCAGGATGGTGCACACAGGATTTAGTATATCACCTCACAATATAATAGTGTCAGAACCTCGAGTACTACAAGCATGGACCCTTAGTTACCATCAGCATGAAATAGTACAAGCTTTGTTATTTCATTATACTCCAGTTGCAGAGTATCAGTGACCATCAGCATGAAACACACAGCCTTAATTACACTACAATACAGTGGTTACCAGTGACTCAGTTACCAAAAGTGTGGAGCACTACATGCTTTTTTACATCATAATAAAGTAGATTCACAGCCCCACTTACTATCAGAATGCAGCACATAGGCTTTGCTGCATCATAATACAATAATGTCAAAGACTTGGCTGCTATCAATGTTGAACACTATAGACATTGTTATATCACAATACAGTAGTGTCAGGGCCTTTTTTACTATCAGTATGGAACACAGGGTTTGTTATATCATAACACAATAGTGTCAGAGCCTCAAGAACCTTCAGAATGGAACAAAAAAGTCATTGTTACATCTTAATACAGTAATGTTAGAGCCTCAGTTACCATCTTCATGGAACGCATGGGCTTTGTTACATAATAATACATTAATGTCAGACCTCAGTTACCATTAGCATGGAACACCATAGGCTTTATTACATCACAATTTAGCAGAGTCTGCTACCACCTGCATGGAACATACAGTCTCTATTCCATCGTAATACTACTAGGTCAGGGGGCTTGCAGATAACTCTGTGTGCTAGCTATTTGCAGCCAGAACAACTGATTTGTCAGTCCTCATTATAGTGCTTCCTACTTCAATATCCACTCCTACGGCCTCCATTAAACAGGGTTTTCAATTACCTAAAGCCAAATTAAGCCAATAGAACATATTGCCCTGTCTGTGATTTACACTGGTAAGTGCTAATCTAATAGCCATTGTATTTGCTGGCAAAAACGTGCATTTTTCATTGTCAACTACCTCCCCTAACTGCCCACACTGCATCAATAAGTATAGATATGCACAGACTGCAACATTAGCTGTCCTTTTTATATTAAATTCCAACAGTAGCTTACTGCACTCCACAATTACTGGCAGCATACCAGAATACTAGCAAATGTGTCCTTTACCGCCATCCGGTGGCCAAAAACATTATGGCTACTAAAAGGAAAACGTAATAACCCCACAGTGCTTTAAATGTCTGTAGTCTACAATCACCCTGCAGTCCAATAGATTATTTACCTCTGGCTGCAAATAACCCTTTGTTAGTCCCCTACCTATTAAAAATAGTTCCAGATAGACTGTGTAAAGCCTTACACTGAATAATTACCTCTTACTTACTTCCTCCATTTTTCTCTTTTGTTTTGTTCTCCATTGGAGCGTACCCAACATTGTGTTAGCAGCCCAGCGCTTTCCCATAATGAACAGATCAACGGGAACCACCTACCTAACTTCAAAGAGTCAGAGAACCACCCAAGCTCCCAAATAAAAAACACTACTCAAGGTTATTATCTATTTTTTGTACCTGAAAGTACACCAACTGGGTTGACAGTGCAAAGTGGTTATTACTTGCCCATAATACATTAATGTTTTAAGCCATCAGCCTAAACCTCCTAACCTTGCAAGTTCCAAACAGCCAGCCCCCCCTCCCTCCCTGACAGGCATACTACTGCAAACACTCTAGGCCCCTTCTCAGTCCTTTCCCATTCTCCAGCTCAGTCTTTCCCTGATCTTCCCCCCACCTCCACTCTGACAATACCTAACAGAACTTCCTCCCACTCAAACCTTACTTTACAGGCAAGCTCCACCAACAACAGTCACTACATACACCTCTAGTGCTCTCCCAATACCTCACACTGGCCCAACACACTGTTTGTTTCTTGTGACCACTTACCTGCACTGCTGGTGCATCCCTGTTCCTTTCACCCTCGCTACCACTCGGGCTCCCTATGCTCCCCTACCCTGCCTCCAATCCCCACCCATCTCCACTACTCACAGATTTATCTGTTCACCACATCACCTGACCTCTGAACCACACCCACCAACCACGCCCAATCACACATACTTTTTCACACTCAGAAATATACTCCACCCCACAGTCACAAACACAATACACAAAACTCCCTCCTCCAATCCACAACCACTCCATACTCCTACACCCACCCCATCAGAACTCTAACACTACACTCATTACCAATCCACCTAACCCCTCCCCACAGGCACACACCACCAAGCTGCAACCCACACCACTTCTACTATGTCCTGTACACCTCACTCCCACACATACAATATGCCATTACAACTACTGTCCCTACTCATATGCTTCTCCACAACCACCATTATCACCTCGTATCTCCACTCACCCATCACAAATAATTATCCAAAGTCCCCCATCCTACCTCTTACCACTTCAAACCCTTGCAAACTGTCAATCACAGCCCCATCCAGTTACAGCCAAAACATCTTTCAAATTGCCTCCCCAATCCACTATGCCCTACATTCCAAAAAGCAGCCATGCCTCCAATTCCACAGGCTCATGATGTTATACCTTAAAACAATTACCACCATAAGAGCCCAACTACTACTAGGAGGAGATATTCACCCCAACCCTGGCCCAACAACAATTATTAACAGCACACTAAACTCCCAGCTACCACTTAAGCATAAACCCATTGACCTACTAATACTCAGTTTAAACATTTGCAGTATTATGAGCAAGATAGAAGAGCTGCACTCAGCCATCACCCTATACAACCCAGAAATAATACTCATAACTGAGACATGCCTTAAGCCACATATCAAGGACAACTCCATAACCCCTCCTGGTTATAACATTCTAAGAGTAGACAGACTCCACAAAAAAGGTGGAGGCATAGCCCTAGTTTACAAACTCAACTTTAAACTCTAACTACTCCAACAAGAACTCCCTAACTCCAAAAATGCCAAAACCATATGTGCAAAACTCCTCTTAAACCAGCATAAGCACCTAAATATACTCAGGGTCTATATGCCCCAGGGGACAACCTAACCACATTAGAGTCAATACTCCACTGGGCCTCACACACCTTCCCCCAAGAAACCATAGTCCCAGGCAATGTTAATATCAACTGGAACTCTATCCACTCTCCAACACCCACCAATCACATAAACCTATATACTTTTACCCAACTCATTCAATCACCCACATGCATCGATAAGTCCTCAAAACGGGAATCCATACTAGACTGGATCCTCACAAATCAGCCCAACACTGCCCCTCAATGTGGAACACTGCCTAACTCTCTAAGTGACCAGAATCCCACTTTCATCCTCAGGCATAAACTCAAATCAGTTAACTCCCTACTACAAACCCGTGCCCACAAAAACTTCCCCACAGACCACTTCTTGGAAGCCTTAGAATCTTGTAACTGGGCTTCCATCAAAACGCTCCCACTAGATAATGCAATAGAATACTTCAACTCCACATTTCTAGACATCCTCAACCATCTAGTGCCAATAAAAACAATTAGATATGCAGCAACCCTGCTCCTTGGCTACAAAGCACCACAAGGGCTTTACTAAAAGAGAGAGATAAGGCTTGGAAAACCTGGTGCCAACGCAAAACACTCACAACTAGGCAAGCCTACCTTGAACTTAGAAACAAAGCTAAGAAACAAGTTAAGAGTGACAAGGAAAATCACTACACTTCCCTACAAAGAAAACATAGTAACAACCCTCAAAAATTCTGGGCCGCAGGGAACCACATCCTCCAACCTGGTAAAGCAAAGACTCCCCCCACCTAATATAGATGGTTCAAACATGCATATTGCCTCCAGTTTCAATGACTACTTTACTTCTTCTATACTTAAACTAATAAACAATACAAACTGCATTAACTCCCGACCTCCTACACACCAGACTAACTCTAACCCCTTCTCACTCAAACCAGTACCAATATATAGCATAAAAAATTATTAGCAAAACGTAAACCAACCACCTTGCTGTCGACAATCTTCCCACTGAATACCTCCAACTAGCATCTACAGCCATAGCCTACCCCATCACACTACTAATAAATAGATCTATTACTGAATGCACCATTCCAACCTTGTGGAAAACCTCTTTCATTATCCCCATCCACAAGGGCGGTCCATCCACCGATCTCTCCAACTATCGACCCATTGCAGTCCTCTCACCAATATTCAAAATCCTAGAAAGATGCACTCACCAGCAACTCCTCACCCACCTCCTCTCTAACAACTTTTTATCCAGTTCACAATATGGCTTCTGCCTATCCTACAGCACCACCACAGCCCTAATTAACTTCACCAACATCATAAACACATACAGGAACTGAGGTAATCTTGTCTCTGCCACCTTTTAGACTTATCTAAAGCTTTTGATACAGTTTCCCACAATAAACTCCTAACCTGCCTTTCAGACCTCAACCTTGACAGCCCCACCCTACAATGGTTTAAAAGCTATCTAGACAACAGCCATCAGTCTATCAAATGGCTTAACTCTCTATCCCCCCACTCCCAGTCACAGTCGGCATACCCAAAGACTCCATCCTTGGTCCACTCCTGTTCAACATCTTTACAAATCAACTCCACTCTGCAACTACAAATGCCAAAATAGTCCAATACACCAATGATACAACTCTGATCTGCTCCGCATCCAACATACAATTTCACCAACAAAAAAAACAACAATCTTTCACTGAAATAGATTATTGGCTAATCAATTCTCAGTTAATATTAAACCCAAAGAAAACACAGCTTATGCTGTTCCACCCTACAAAAACCCAAGATATCCATATCCTCAGCTAACAAGACTGTCATCACCCCAGTCCCAGACACTAAGTTTCTAGCATTCACCATTGACCAACAACTAAAGTACAAGAAACACATATCCCTCACTGTCTCCAAAGTCCACAAAAAGCTAGGGACCCTCTATCTCTGCAAATGGTACCTAACTTCCAAAGCTAGAATCGCCATAGCCAGAACCCATCTGCTTGCAACTATATTATATGCATGTCCAGTATTAACAAACCTAAATAAAACTGACCTTAATAAACTCTCCACATGCTATAACAAGCTCACCAGATTTGCTGCCAACACCAGATCTTGTTCCCACCACTGCCAATCCCTAAACAAACTACACTGGTTAGAATTCACAAATCTACTACGATGCCATCAACTCAATCTGGTACACCAAATCTTGCACTATCCACAAAAAACACCTGGCCTGTCCGGCCTCATAATCTTCTACAATTCAAATAGGTAGTTGTGATCTACTAACAAAGCTCTAATAGAAAATATCCGTTGTAAAAAGAGCTCTGGAGAATCTCTTCATTAACGAAGTTGCAAAAATCTGGAATACCCTGCCTCCTGACCTCAGACTACAAAAATGTGCAACCACCTTCAAACCCAATTAAAATCCTACCTATACAACAACCATTTATGTATCTGCAAAGGACCTCCCTGAACTCCCATCCTGCTGAAATAGTGTACCTCCTATGCTTCAGTCAAATACATGATACTGTATTACACCCTCTCTCTTTGCACATACTGTAAATATTGTTTGCATACATATACTATACTAAAATTCTGCATGTCTATAAAGTGTGTGAACACATGACTGTACTTATCTCTGTATTATTAGATTGTTAATCTTTCTACATCTGTACCTTAATTGTATTATATATATATTGTTCATACTCTGTAACTTTTTTCTGAAGTTTTTCTCCCCAGGACTCCACTGAAAACAGACACTAGCTGTCCAGCTGGACCATCCTGGTAAACAAATTGTTAAATAATAATAATACAGTAGTGCCAGTGCCTAAATTACCCTCAGCTTGGAATACACAGACATTGTATCATTACAGTGTAGTCATGTCAGAGCCTCAGTTACCAAAAGCATGGAATACACATGACTTTGTTAAATCTTAGTGTTGTAGTATCAGTGTTTCAGTAACCATCAACATGGACCAAACAGCCTTTGTTGTATCACAGTACAGTAGTGCCAGAGCATCCTTTATCATCAGCATGTTAAATATAGGCTTTTGTACATCATTTTACTGTACTGTCAGAGCCTCAGATACAATCATCATGAAACACACATGTTTTGTTACATCATAACACAGCAGTGCCAGAGTCTCACTTGCCCTCAGCTTGGGACACACAGGTTTTTATTACATCATAATACAGTAGCATCACAGCCTGAGATATCATCAGCATGGAACAAACTGTCTATTATACATCACAGGTTCATAAGTTCATAGGCTCATAGGTGTATACTAGGCTAACAACCACTAGGTCCCTTATAAGCCTAACTGTGCAACCCAAATGTGACCCACAAATTTGATTTATGTAGGTGCTGATTTACTGACTACCTCTGTCCAACAGAGACATAGAGTGCCAGACCAGTGGTGAATTTACCATTGGTCCAAGATGGCTTAAATAGGGATAGGGAGAAATTTGGAACGTGGATGGGGAGCCTGTTCCAGAGAATAGAAATTCTGTGAATAACATATCTGTATCTCTAACATGCCCTATTTATGTTGGAAGCAACATTTAGATCTTTTACTCTAGGAATTCTGATGCAGTATGTTTTCCAGATGTGCAAAAGGTTCATCAAAACAAGATCCAGGGATGCCTTGTATGCCAGGCAAAGATCACCTCTCACAAGTCTGTATGATGCCAAGTAAAGAAAAAGGACTTTGAGGCAATCAGCATAAGCCATTGTGTTTACTTCCTGTATTCTTTTTGTAAGAAACCTTTGTGGACATTCCAGTTGCTGCATGTGTCTTAGTAAGGTACATAACAAAGGGGGTATTATACACTATGATGGGTCTGATGAGGGCCGAGCACAGTGGTATGATGACCTGTCTGGATCTAGATGCTATGGCCTTGCTTACATGCTGAGCAACATCAAAGGATGTTCTTACTACCTTGGACTCATGTTAGTCGAAGGCTAGGTTACTATCGACATAAGTTCCAAGATCTCTGACGAGTGAATCAACTTTTAAGGGTGTTTTATTGATGATGCAGTTACCGGGTGGTACACTTTCTAAAAGGTACTATAATGTATATCTTAGTTTGAAGTTTAAGACATGGCTTTGGCACCGAGTGTTTGTCTGTATTAGATCTTCCTGAGCAGTGTTCTCATATTAAGGGGATTCAATGACTGCTCCCAGTTTCATCTGTGAACTTGGTTAGCCAAAGGCCTTTGACATTGGCTTTGACATCCAAGAAGAAGATGCCAAAGAGAAGTGGGTCCAGCACAGAGCCCTATGGGATTCCAGTGGTGACCGGCCTCTTGGTGGAGGTGGCCTTGTGGATTCTAACCTCCTGGTTCCTATCAGTGAGCCAGCTAGATATCCAGTATGTTAAAAAGGAATTTATACCTAGCTCTGTAAGTTTGTTGACAATGCCCGAGTGGGGTGTTTATCATATGCTTTAACCAGACCTAGGTAGGCATTATGCACTGTTTTCTCTTCATCCATTGTCTTAATGATCTTTTCAAAGAAGTCTACTAGATTCAGTAAGAATGACCTTCCTTTGACAAAGCCAAACTGGGATGAGTCCAGTGTCTAGAGGTATCCTATGCCCTTGTTGATAATTCCCATGATAATTTTTTCTATGGCTTTGCAAAGAAGACTAAAATAACTAATGTGTCTATAGTTTACAGAGGCCGGGATTCACTAATCCTTCATGTAAGACTAAATAAGTCTTACTCGGAAACTGCAGCCTAAGAGGATGATGTCAGCACGCCATGCATATTCATGAGGGTGCACTGACTCAACTCTAAGGCTAACACGGAGCATGCATGAGTGCAGGGGGCGTGTCAGACTGCCAAGCAGTCCAAAAATCCACACCCCTGCAAGTCCCTCAATCTGCAAATGTCAACTGAAATGAGCGAGTCCGCTCAAATGTGTACATACCCAACACTACACTCCCTCACATTCTAAATCCCTGTACAATTCTAAAATGTAAAACTTTCCTTTTTTTTTTTATTATTCCCTATATAGCTGCCTGTATTTGCGTGTGTTTGCACGGGTTTGCCCATTGCTTAGCTACAGTTAGCAGTTTTGAGATTGAAGAAGATAAAAAGAAACTTATATGCAAATTAAGCCAAATAGCAATAGCGTAGTGGTAGCACCTTCGCACAAAGAGGAGGCATTCCCGGTTCGAGTCCCACCACTCCCCTTTCTATTTTCTGTTGGAAACCAGTATAGAAAAATTATTCCTGATATTTATCTTTAAAATTTTAGTATAAAGCATTGAAATGGCCTATGTAGTAGTGAACGATATTATATATATATCTATCTATCTATATATATATATATATATATATATATATATATATATATAAAAGAAGGTGAATTGGTTATGCATACTGATGAATGCATAAGTAACATATCTTAAGCAATGTGAAGCACTGCTAAGCAAAGTTTACCAGTATTAAGCACATTTAAGTATAAATGCTTATAGCTTAGCACTGCTTTAACTAGCGCAATGGCTTTGTGCGGAGCTGCGCATCGTGCCAATTAGCGCAAACAAAACATGTTTGCGTGTAGCTGTGCACCGTGCTAACTAGAGCAACATCGGGCAATGTCAAGCAACATAGAGCAACATAGAGCAACGTTGGGCAACTTTGGGCAAAGTTGAGCAAAGTCAGCTAAACACAGCCACATCCCTTAGCCAGTCTGGCCAGTAGTAAAATAAAAAGCAATGACAGGCCTCGAACCTAGGATATTGTGCACCATAATCACAGTACTGAACCACTAAGCCATGGCAGCTTTTGATATTCATGCACTGTCAACACACATATACATATTAATGAAACTTTATCCAGTACTAAGCAGGTGTGCTTTCAGCTGAGAATTTTCAAAACCGGCCAATCACAAATACTTGCGGGAAATGATGCATATTTAAGCCCCATAGGCAGGAATACTTGGCATAACTGGTTGTAGCTCCCATCTGCAGGCAGCATGGCTGGTGTTGGAGAGGGCTCTCTCTTCTGAGTGCAACGGTGGGGCATTGAGGAGTCAAAAGTGATGGTTTGGGTCCTCATCCATAATCATGATGCCAGACTCCTGCAGGGCCAGTTCCAGGGCACTGAATACAAAGCGGAAACCTGGAACCATCTTGCACATGATCTTACCAGTGCCACAGGCATCCCTCGGACTGGTGAACAGGTCAGACACCACTACTCAGACCTGAAGAGACACAAGGAAGACCAACTGAACCAGTGGATACAGGAGGCCCGTGGGATGGAAAATGCCCCACTACTGAGTAGGTAGCCATGGAATGAATTATGTAAGAATGCTATCGTAGTCTATATTATGGATAGGTATGTCTCAATATCACTTCATTTACTTCACAGCTGCAGGTGTCCATGTTGCAAATCAGCAAGCCTATGCAGATAGGCTGCTAAGGTTGCGCCACCAGGCAGGTTAGTAATTATTCTGCATGTATTGTTATATAAAATAAGTGAGAGAGCCTGAAAAAAAGTGTTGTAGCCCAATAATAAAGGTATAATAAGTCTTGAATAACATCCCTGCATGTACTTTTATATAAAATAAGTGAGAGAGCCTGAAAAAGAGTGTTGTAACCCATTAATAAAGGTATAATATGTCTTGAATGAGTCTTCTGCATGCACTGATATATCAAATAAATGAGAGAGCCTCTAGAAAAGTGTGTAATGTAATTAATAAAGATATAATTCCTGGAGTGTGTCCGTGTCACTTTCTTCGAAATGTTGTTGTACTCTTGCATTATAGAAATGGTACTGTTGTATTAAGTGCTGTCAACCCACACTTGGAAAGGCCCATAGAAAGTGGACGAAGGGAGTTCCAGTAGCTGTTAAGCATATATACAGTCCTCAACTGTTGGTTCATGGTTGGCATGTATAGGTAAATCTGGCACATGAGTAGCGTGTTATTGTGTTCCCCCGAAATGTCAGTGTGCTGCTAGAAATGTAGGGGACTGTTAAAATATAACTGATAATGTCACCTGAACACATCCAGATATGTAGATATATAAATATAAATAAAATATATAAATATGTAGCAGTAACATCTGCATCCTGGACAGTTTGTATGTTAGATACAGGTCAGGTATATAAGGAACTATCAAAACTCATTTCACAATTTAACGGACATTGCCTAGTGTAGTAATGTAGTAATGTAGGGGACATATACCTGCAGTCAATAGGAATGTAGTGTAAACTACAAGTACAAATGAGTTGTTAATGGAGGTGTCTTTTTACACCCTACTGTATGTGCATAAACAATGCAATTCCACACCTCAATGGGTATGCCTAATCTCAAAACATTTGTTGGGACATATGTCCTATTGGTTTATAAATATCTGCATTTACTTTGATGCATGTGCCCTGTTCAAATACCACAATCTTGGTGGCCTGTTGCCACCAATCAATCCTGCATGCTGTTGGAATGTCCACTGTTGTTCTATATATGCATGTGTTATGCTTGCTGTTCAACTGTTTGAACTCTGGTGTGTTGGGTTAATGGGAATATTACTGCATGCTGTTACAACTAATTTGGAATGCTGTTGGCTGTTACCAACCCATATTGTCATTAAATCCTCCTAAGCATAGAACGTATGGGAAGGCCTGTCCCAGCGGACCCACCTGTCCCACCTCAGCTGGCAATGGCACCTGGAACCAGTAGGTCCAGTGCCCAGCCCGGGACGTCCTTCTCCATTGGCCCTGTGCCACCTTCAGGTGGAAGCACTGCAGGGGATGGGGCTCATCCCCCCTGCAAGCGTGGCCGGAGGAGGGCCACCTATCACCCTCCAAACGGTCAGGGCTGTTTTGTATAGGGAGATCGAGCATTCAGTCGCTGATCCTCTATGCCAGCTTGAAGCACGTGTGACACGACTCACAGGTGAGCCTGCCCCTCCTACGCAGCCCCCAGCACAGCCACCCTCTGGGCTGTGAAGGTGCAGTGGTGACTGCCCATGGGTGGGTATCTCAGTTCCACTGTTGCCTTATGTGGGCTCATGGGCTTGCGATTTCCAAACATCCTTCCCCGTCAATGTGTCATATTCCGCCCCTGTATGCATCTTGCTTGTCTTGTCTATTTACCTCCCCAACCTACCTCCCCAAACATAGCTACTTCCCCTACCCCACATTCCACTCTCACCTGAAAAAAAAAAAAAAAAAGGGCAATTTGCTACCAAAAAATAATTACGCCCCATACATAGCTGCCCATTTTGCACACATGTCCGATGGACACATAAACTGATATTTAATTGGCAGAAAAACATACTTTGTTGCCCTCACTTCTCTCTCAGGGGTGGAATGTTTCAAATTTCCCACCAAATTACTAGCATATACACAGCTGTTGCAGTTAAAGAAATGGGCAGCTATGGACTTTCCCTACACCAGTCCTGCACATCCCAAGCTGTTTTCCCTAATGTCTTTCCCTCTTTGTGCCCCTTTTTCACCACTTTCCTATCTCCCCATTTTCTTTTCTTTCAAAGAAATGAGCATGGGGGTTAGCGGGAGTAAGCACTTTTAAGCAGTAGTTATCAGGTTTGCGTGAGTGTGCGCTTGTGTGCGCTTAGCTAAGTATTGCTAAGCTTCGCGCAAACCCGCTTACAACTGCTTAAAAGTGCTTTTGTCACCCTGCATGTGAGGGCCCTTGTTCTGCTCAGCAGAGAAATAAAACACCAATGTCAGTCTCGAACCCCAGACCTTGGACAACCTAGACTGCATGAAGTACCACTAAGCCACAGTAGATATACAGTAGATTGTTGCTGAAATATATATATCATGCATCAGAATGAGTGAATGTAAAGGAAAGATAGGAATGCCATAACACAAAACCTGTTCTGTGGAACTTTACCAGCAGTTGTTGTGGAATTGCATTACATGACTGTGATAACAGAACCAGACATTACAGCAGTAAATAATGCTACAGCAGCACTTTACAACCCCCACACAGTATCATAGCAGGACAATCCCCACCCAAACTTACAAAATACCTGTGTATTCAGGGTCCGCCAAGGATGTAGATAGGCATACTCAGTACTGGAATTGTCCAGTTTTCATGAGCATCCTATGCTAATGTCAACAATAAAAAAGCCTCAACTGTGCAGAAGTGAGTACATTAATATTCACAGTATAGCAGTTCACAAACAGTTCACGTGCCAAATGAATACATCTCAATAACTACGTATGTACAGCAGCTAAATGTATAAGTAGAAAAGAAACTACAAACTCCCATGTATCTTGTGTTAGCATTTGTAAGGGTAAGTACAATTCTACACTGACAACGGTGTACTGGAAGTGGCAACATTCAGGTCTGAGTACAACATTCAAATCACTAGCTACACCGCTAGCTTCAGATATAAGAAGTATACCAACCTTCTGACTTACACAATGGTGTCCACAGCAAACAAGCATGGGCCCCACTTTGGAAAACTGAAAGGGCTATGCCTACCTGACCTAGCAATTTATAGCATTGGGTTGCTATGACAGTGAGTACTGCAATTACCACACAGCAGGCTGCATGCAATTACCAAATGGTGGCCACCAATTGGTGCAGAGGCCATCACATGCACATGTGCAGATACCTATAAAAGCAGGCTGTACTTGCTGTCCACACATGCAATCATTTCATTGCTGCTACAGAGAGAGAGAGAGCGAGTGAGCAAGAGAGAGAGAGACACAGACAGACAAACGCCGACATCTACAACAAGAGCAACAGCAACAGAAAAAAAAAGATAAAAAAAATTATATTAAAAATATATATATATATATATATATATATATATATATATATATATATACAAAACACACAAAACTGACAAATACAAACACATACAAAGGAAAGGTATGTAACAGATATGTATTTACTGGCATGTAGTAGATGTTTTTGAAGAGTACTCTACATACTTTGAATCATCCATATGTGGCAGCAGTACGTATCTATGCACAGATGCCCTCCATAACTACTGCCATGGAGAAATCAGTGTGTAGCTGTGTGCAGTGGGATATGACTGTGACATATGTAGTTCAGCATAAAATGTCAAACATCTGATCCATGTTATCTGTGTTCTGTGCAGTAGTGTGTACAAGTCTGTTTGGGGGAGTAGCGTATACAGTTATATAAACATGGATGTGACAGAGTAACAAATGCATGATAGTCATATTAACATGTAGCTTAGCATTGGCAACAGCTGTACCAGGCTAGTATGCTAATCTAGCATTTGCAGCTATATATACACCCTCTAATATTACTGTGTACTCACATGTGAGACCTGTTCATGTTGCAGCAAGGCCCAACAGGTCAGCTGTGAGGTCCACGGACATACAACAGTGTGAACCATGTGTGTGTATGGCACACACATACTGAGAGATCAGTCTGTGTCAGATATATTAGCATCTGTACATGTGCATAGAGCAAGGGACGTACTGCAACTGTTTGTGAAGGGTGGACATATATATGTTGTTGAAGGTTGCTATGTGCATATTTCTATGTAGGTTGTAGTGTGTGGCAAACAAGACAGCATGCAGTGCTGGTATATGTCATGTGGTGGTTAAACGCTGTGGGTATGATTTGTCAGGTTTGCAGTGTTGCAGCCAGTGAGGCCTGCTAAAGCTACATGGGCTGAGAACATCTTCAATGCATTCCGCACAACACTGTGCAATATTATTACATAACTGTATACCTCACAACCTTTGCATAATTGATATTCCCACCATGAAAGTTGGACTGTATATGTGCCTATATGTATAGCTATATGTACACCAATGGATGTTAATATGTATATATATATATATATATATATATATATATATATATATATAGAGAGAGAGAGAGAGTGAGAGAGGGGATCATATTTACTGCGACAGATGCCTGGTGACAAAGCCATGGACTCAAGCTCAGTGTTGAAACTGCATTGGCATCCCCTTCTGGCAAAACCTCTGTACCCATGAACTACCACATAGGTGGTAGTCTACTTAACACCGAAAGTGTGATAAGAGACCATGGGACACAGGTGGACAGTAGTCTCTCCTTTGATAATCACAGTGCCACACTAGTCATGTAATCTGTCTACGTGGCACACCTCCTCACAAAACGTGTGTCATCCAGGGAAATATAGGTCAGTGTTCCTCTCTACTCATCACACATAAAACCCATTATAGAGTACAATGCCCCATGTGGTATGTACCTCACAAGACATCTACAGCAACTGGAAAGGCCACAGACATACCTCACAAAGAGTAATACCGGCCTCAAACAGATGTCCTATGCAGACCGTCTCACAAAACCACAGCTAGACTGTGTTGCATACCGCCTACCCAGAGGTGACCTCTGCCTAACATACAAAGCTATGTCAAACCCACGTAAACAAACTCCACATAAACAAATCACAATCCCTACCAGCTACATGCTCTAGGGACCTAAACCTTGTCACCTCAATAGACAGAACATGCTGGAGGGATAGATTCCTATCTCAGAGACATCCCATACTCTGGAACAAACCACCTATCAATAGCAAACCAAGCTAATCATTAGCAGTCAGCATGAATAATCCTGATGATTGGATGGGAGATAGGAAATACACACCGAGAATCACCTCTGTGGCTCTGCTGGACAGGGGCACATGAAATTAGAATACATGTGTGTCAAAGGCCAGGGTAGCGTATGGCTAGGCTTCTATAGGCCCTAGGGCCAATAGCCTATTACCTACCTATGAACCAATACACACCCACATGTACTTGTTGCAATAATTGCTATGTGAGGTTGACTGAGTGTGATGGTGAACGTGTTGGTGAATGTGTCGAGGTTCTGTCAATGTGTGATAGCTTAGTGGAAAACTGTTTCCGTCATGCTATTTTGTGTCCTAGCTCTGATCCCAGCAAAAGATGTGTATGCTATTGCTAGGCAGAAAAAGCAGTATGGCATACGGTCTGACGTAGTCCCTTGGTGTGGACTGGGGTGTGCCATTGTAGGCTAAAGCAGTACATGTATGCTTATTGATTGGTATTGAAGGTGAATCCAAATCCCGTATGAACTGTAGTACTACCTGAAGCTGTATACCTAAACAGCACAGTATGGTGTATGTCCACATTGCTTGGAAACATTGTTATGTGTGTTCCCTGTAGTCCTCACAGATTACATACCTCAGGCATAATGTTTTGTAAGTACTGACACACAGTACTATATGGTACACAAGTAAAGCTCATCTGGGTTGCCATACCTTTGTGTCTTGTATGTATGTGTGATTGTGTGTGGATTTGCCTGCAACATGCCCTTGGTCATATGTGTGTTACAGGATATAAGTGTGTATCTAGCAACATGTATAGTCTAGTACAGCAGTATGCCACCTATACTAACGAATGTGCACATATGTTAGGCAGGGGTTTGCCACCAATAACTAGTGTGGTATACTGGTAATACTGTAACTGGACTTTACAATCATTGCAATGGATGACATATTTAATTATGCATTAGCTTGATATATACCTCCTGTGGCTAGGTGGTACATTGTGTTGCATACAGTGTGACATGTACTGTTGTATAGTCTTACATACTGGTTTCTCTTTGTTGCTGTGCAGAACATGGTTTGATATATAGAGAGTGCCAGGCACTGTCAGGCAGTTGTGGTATGAGCACTGATATGTGGTATTGAAAGTGTGTATCCTCTGACAGCCAATAGGTTGCTATATATGGCAGTTCAGTGATATCTGTACTTTAGAATGTTAAGTGTGTCACGTGACTTGCTCACACATATTGTTTCATTGTCTTCCAGGGTCATGGCTCACCATCGCAATCAGACATACAGCCCAGCTGAGGATGAGCAGATCACAACCAGCTTGGTTCAGCACTACGCCCTGCTGTTCTCAAGAACCAGCCAGGACCAGCATGAGCGGACTGCACTGTGGCAAGATGTTGTCAGTCGGGTAAATGACATAGGCATGCATAACCGGACATATGAGCTGGTACGCCATCACTGCAGTGATTTACTTAGACATGTCCAGCAGCGTGCGTATGATGTCTGTAGACAACAGCTTGCCACAGGTGGTGGGGTAGCCATCCACCCCCCCCCCACCAGAGTGGAGGAGCTGCTCCTCAGCCTGGTGGCTCCTGGCCAACAACAACAGCAAACATGTATCATCATGGAGGCCGGAGCCACCCAGCGAGTTGACATGGAGCGTGCAGGTAACATGGCATATCTGTAGACTACTGTTACCTCTATTGGTAGATCATGCATATGTGAGATGTGTACTGTGTAGTTAAAAGATGTGGAGCCTGGTGTTGGGCAATACTGATAATTTGGAACATAATCTGTAGGCCTGTGACTGTCAACCATTGTACTACTGTAAGATTGCAAACCCACAGTAACAATGCCACAGTTGTTGCCACTGACAAACTGTCTCATATCCTTGTAGGTCCCTCTGGTGTGACAGCAAGGCAGCAGACCCATGCTGGTGAGTGTGTTCTACATTTAATATTGCATGATATATGTGCATGTCATAGGTGAGGTGTAGGACATGTACACGTAACACAGACGCATAATGCATGTTGTGCATGTTTGCTGTGAGACTATGCACATCCCAGTAACGTGTGTAGCTGTCTCAAACACATGTAATACACAGAGCATCCCACACAATTGTGGCAAAACTGTACTGGACATTGGATAGGCAGAGTCGATACACATGCACGCAACATACACATTGTCATACGCAGTACACGTTCATATGCTACACATGGCGTATTCAGACACCCGCTGTAAGGTCACACTCCAGTATCCCAAATGTCATCCACACAGCACATAATATACCTGAGGGGTAGGGGCCTATCATGGGGCTGTGCGACACTCAGCAACACATAACACATTCATGTTAGGCAATGCTCCCTATTGGGCACCTTACAAACCCATGTTACAACTGGTTGTGAAATGGTGAATGTAGCCATGGCACTGCAGTTCAGGTACAGCATGCTAGGTGCCGGTCTGGCACTCATTAGTAGCCTTGAGTGACCACATGATGCTGCATGATGCTGGCTCATGGTACTACACCCCATCCAGTTACAGTAACCACAGTACTACACATAGCATTCATTGCTATGCACCTCACTGTTGTGTGTGTGCAAACATATACACCCATACAGAATATGCATAGCAATCACCATTTGTACAAAGTGACACATATATGTCTTGTAATGCTATGGAGTGTATAGGTCACATGACACAGATTGGGTATGTGTGATGTTTAATGTTGCAGTTGTGTTGTAGCATGCCATGTCATGGCTGGCACTGGCATGTACACAATATGTCCTACACTCACCATAACCACTGTACAATGGCTATGTTGAGCAATGACATTCCATCAGGTATACATGCACCACTCATCCTGTGTGTATACATAGCATGCATGTGCTAAACGAAAACCACAGCAGGAAACGAATCAGAACCAACGTTCTCTTTGATAATCCAAAGAAATGAAAAATATGCCCCACTTTTAGGTAATGAACTAATTAACAATACAAATGAGATTGAAAATAACGAAGAATATAAAAAGCAAGCATTTGTATATACCTTCAATAGTGATAGTAATGAAATAGAAGCCATTATTACAAAATATTGGCCGGTGATGTTAAATAATTTAGAAATTAACAAAATGATTCCAAAATTACCAAAGTTTATAAGGAAGAGAAATAATAACCTTAAAAATCTCTTTGAAAAAGAAACAAGTAACAACCCAAACAATACAAAACTAATGAGGGGCACTTACAAATGTGGAACTTGCAAACAATGTGCTTTTATGCTTGATGATATAGGATTATATTTAAAATCAAGAAGTATGGGTTTATATGCCCTAGGACATTACAAATGTAACTCGAAGGGCATAATATACTTAGGAATATGTCAGCATTGTTTATCCTTTTATGTAGGAAAAACGGAACGAACGTTAAAAAGAAGAGTATATGAACATTCCTACGAAATAAAAACAAAAAAAGAAACAAATGCATTCTTTAAACATTCTTTAGTATGCAAAGAAATGAATTTAAAATGTTTAGTGCTTGAACAGGTAAAAAATGACATCAGAGGGGGAGACTGGGAAACATCCCTGGAATACAGGGAATTAGTATGGCAAATTAAATTAAATGCTGCAAAAACACCAGGGTTAAATGAGCATGTTAGTATAAGCAGTGTATTAAAACAAAGAAGGGCAAAATTATAACAAAGCAACAATGAATTAGAAACTTAAGCATAGATACTAGGGTGAACAGGTTTTAAAATGGTTTTATGATTTTTTAAAAAAAATGTTTTGATATATGTAAGAATATATTGTATAATTAATTATTTATTTATTAAAGGTAATAAGTTATGTATTTATTTAATGATTATAGTTATTTATAATAATTACAGTAAAGTAATTTTTGATGTACAAATTAACATCCTAAATAAAAATACATATAAAAAAAATTTTTTTTTAATGTAGAAAATACAAAAATCAATAACAATAACAGCATTAATGTAATAATTTTAATAAATAGCACAAAACTGCAGTACATATCCATAAAATGCCAATATATCAGTGACTGAATCAGTAAAACCAAATGTTAAGAGATGACAACCATCATTTTTATGACTAATCCTTATAAGTATGGCTTTCTATCCAAGGGCAATGAGCATAATATAAAGGAAGAAAAGAAATTCATTTTATTGTAAAAAAGCAGCTTGTTTGAAAAACACCACATGCATAAACATAAGCAGTCCGGTCAAACAAAGCACTCCACAATAAGTGGTGGGAGCTAAAGAACATAAAACACGTTACAAAAAGGACATCTTTTAAAGATTGTTTAATACTTTTAACACTTTTTATCCTATGAAGGGAATACAGCTTTAAGTACAGTAACGCTTGGAAAAGTCCTAATGAGATAATTACACAATTAATTAAGCAACCAAGGGGTATATAAGCATATAGATTGCATAGTAAAATTATCTTGAGAAAGCCCGGGAGAGCCCGGGCGAAAGCGCTTGATCTATTGGAATTATTCTGTTGTGGTTTATGTTTTGAGTTAAGAATAGAACTGTAAATCTTGTTTTTTATTGGCTTCGTTGAACCTTTTGTTTTTTACTGGCTCTATCTGAATAAAATTGGATTATCAAAGAAAACGTTGGTTCCGATTCGTTTCCTGCTGTGGTTTTCATTACAAACCTTGAGGTTGTCCTGCATTGTTCTTGTTTGCTTATGCATGTGCTAAACCTGTGTCCACAATTATCTGCTAAAGACACAGACGCTCTAATCAGAAATGGATATTTATGTGACACACAGATACACATGCAGCCATGGTATGTATACCTGTGAGTGATGGTGCACAGGACATTACAGAGCTTTCAATACTTGCACAGCAATGTTGTGTCCATGTACACATTGCGTTCCAGGGTGAGACCAATCACTGTACAACAACACACATGCATCAGAGCCATGTATACTGTTATTAGCAAGGGCTGTCTACACCCGCACTGCATGCTGTTGAGCAACACACGTCCTGCATGCTGACACGTGTGATTTGACTGTTTGGCTTGTGATACTTTACCCCACCATCAACCGCTATTGTGTATGTTCTGGATTGCTGGTGGTGTGTGTGTGTCTGTTTAATTGAGGAGTGTATTTGTCTGCATGTGTGCATGTGTGCATGTATTCATGTGTGCATGTGTGCATGTGTTCATGTGTGCATGTGTGCATGTGTTCATATGTTCATGTGTTCATGTGTGCATGTGTGCGTGTTCATGTGTGCATGTGTGCATGTGTGCATGTGTGCATGTGTTCATGTGTGCATGTGTTCCGACATCATGTACAGGTTGTAAAGTGTGTTTCCTGTCTTCCTCTCACAGGTGCTGAGGTTGGGCTGGTTCACTGCAGCAGGGAACCTGATGTCACTGAGCAAAATAGTGATGATGAGGATAGGTGTGTTGAGGCACAGGCATATTTGCCAGGGTCTGTCGTTGTGCCACCAATCGACAGAACACAAGTTTCCACCCCAGCCATGCACACAGTCATACTGCCAATACATCCATCACCAATTCCCTTAGCTGAGGGACAGTGTACAGTCGGCATTGGCCAGGACAGTGTGGTATCTATGGCACATGCATCCCAACACAGCAGCCATACCCAGATGTCTGGAAGGGTACCACATAGGCAGATGTCCAGGGGTTCTCATCAGAGCACTGCTGCTCATCATGCCCCTGACAGACGTGCCACAGGTCTTACAACCTCACGCATGTTCCAGGCTGTCATGGAGGCACAGGCATGTATGGAACGGAACACCAGACAGGGACTAAGGGCATGGAGGGCACATAACACCACTGTAATTGACAGTATCTGTGACCTAGCAGGTGCCATCCATAATTACACTGAGGTCACTGATAGACGTTGGGGTGAGACATTAGATGTCCTCTGCAATGTCATGTCCATGTGTCAGGACAGTGCGGGACGGTTGAGACGTTGACATGGATGTATGCCAGCAACATCAGCAGCTGGCAGTCGCTGTAGACATCCCTCAAGTCACAGCCGCTCCCGTAGTGCCAGTACCAGCCCCAGCAATATTGGGGGTGGGCTGTCCATAGACCGTCCTAGAAGACCACGTGCACGTGGCTCTGGACAGTCCCAGCAGGGACCTGGGTCCAGTGTACAGCTGTCCACCTCTGAGGATAGTACCTAGTCTGGCTTATTAACTGATACAGCACACTTGCCAGTCACAGGTACCGTGTCCATGGCCAGAGACGGTGATCTGTAAAGCCTGGCAGGTACAGTCTGTGGCTGTCCCACAAATCCCCATATATGGCAGCCACATGGTGGAACTGTGTGCATGCAGACACACACACACATAAAACAGACACCTAGGGCTAACACATACCCACACACATTACATCAACATTGGCCCATAGCAGTACTCTTGGCTCTCACACACACACACACACACACACACACACACACACACACACACACACACACACACACACACACACACACACACATATACATGTCGATTGTATAGCTCAATGTAGGCCTCTAGCAAACCAACAACACACCCTGTGCATATGATGAAACCTTTGCCACCTCCTGTCATCTGTAACATTGATGCAGGAACAGGCTACCATGTTGCTGATGCACAGGGTGACTTTACAGCAGTATAGCAATGTTAGCATGTTGTCAGCAGTAGAGTGTAATGATATCCTTGAAGGTGTAGCTGAGCAGACATGATGCATTAAAGCTATGATTGTCAATGTAGTATTGTTTACACCAGTGTTAGTTCCAATAGTGTATTGTCCGCCCACGTGCCAATTGGCTGATGTGTGTAGTATTGGCAGCATGTGTTAGAGAGTGGACAGTACATGTGGGATGTGTGTAGCACAGATTTGCAGGTGTACATTTGTGAACATGGTGGAGGTGCACTATCAGCATGTACGTGCATAGTGGACACATGGGCAGGGTGACATACCCTGTGTTACACAATAACACTCCATAATTTCTATTTGTGGCCAGTATGCATTGTACAACACACATTTTGGAACTTGAGTACACGTGTGTATGACATGGTTTGACACTGTGCTGTGGGTGATACTGTTACTATCTGTCATTGTTTTGCATTCTGGTAGTATACATAACCTCAACAGCCTGACCATAAACAATCATTAGATGATGTCTTGACAACTGACACACACATATGTAGGACACACAGTAACATTTCGATCCTTCGGGTACTATACTATGCCAGTAACCAGTGGTATTCACCTGCACCCATTCCTGAGACCACTCCTGTTTGCCATATAGCTCTCTTAGGTGCAAGAAATCACAATAGGGATATGCCCATCCATGTCTGGAAATGCATACTGTGGCCTATAATGCATTCTCCAGATGACACACACACCCTCCACAAGGGTATCATACAGACAGATACCTGTTGTCAAACCCATGCTGTAAAGCTATAAGCCAACCAGAGTATAGTTTTCTACCTTTACGAAATATAGTATCCCCACAGTACCACATAGGTAGTAGCCACCAACATGTAGAACAGGTACTGATGTGTACATGCAGCCAAGTGTTACGCCATCTCTACTTAGGTAATCACATTTCCAAAGGTATTTAGAAATCCCTTGCTGGATCACATAAGCAATAAGGGGTCTGCATGCATATCCACAAAGGTTGTTGTACATCTATAATGAATAGCCATCATTGACAGACTTTGCTGCATTTGAACAGGTCTGTAATATACCTCAGCCATAAACCCTCACTCACACAATTCAATAGAAACCATAATGAGTGTGTGTGACATGGATGACCTAGGCCAGGGATCACTGCAGTGGCTGGCCTTGTCACAAGCATACAGATGTGACCTAAGGTCTGGAAAGTGGCAGCACACTCTGGAAAAGATGACAGATGTGTTCATGGAGAAAGCAGGGTTCCCACCTATGAAATAATTGAAGTCACATGTACGTATATGTATTTGCCACACAGCTACCTGACATGTGCAATGCACATACTGTTGTCATACTGATATGTTATACAGTAGTAAAAGCAAAACCCACAACACATTGACCAACAGTGTCACACACATAGAACACACACACACTCATCAAGTGCAGGCTTCAAACCCCTACCTAACTACTTCAAGATACTAGAAGAGTACGCATTAACACAACACGCTATACACATTACTGGGAGTTCTCTTTTCCACAGGTATATTGGTAGGATGGTGACATCATCAGACTTGACAAAGTGGGTTACATTAGGTGACATTAGGTGGGCTACATAGAAGGAATGTCTAAACACTTTGGCCATGTGATCATCAAAGGAGAGTTTACTATCTACCTGTGTCCCCAGGGCCATAATGACTTTCTCCGTACATACCGGATTACCACCTATGTGGTAATTTGTGTGCACTTTGTTTTATCCAAAGGGGATGACTATGCATTCTTTGGCATTCTGCTTGAGGGCATTATTTTGACACCAGGTATCTGTCTCTGTAAGACCCTTCTGGAGTATGTCTGTGTCAGCTGCAGAGTCGATTATGGACCACAGTTAGCAGTCATCTGCAAACCTGTTCAGCCATACTCCTCCAGTGCTTGCCTGTACCTCTGAGCAGTATCTACTGAACAGGTGGAGTCCCAGGACCAAGATCTGTGTGATGCCATTTGTGACTGGTTTAGAGTCGGACATGGCACCCACAACCCTGAACATGTGTGTTTGATCTGTGAGCCACTTGGCCACCCATCCTGTGACATAGCTGTTAATGTTCAAGCTGGTAAGCTTGTCCATGATGACAGAGTGGGGAATGGTGTATAAAGTCCTTAGAGAGGTCCAGGTGGGCTGTGTGGACTACTTTCACCTCCATCTATGTCCTTGGTAACTGTTTCAAATAAGTCAACTAGGTTTAGGAGGCAGGATCTGCTTTTAACAAGGCCAAGCTGGGTAGAGTCCAGTGTCTGGAGGTCCCTAATGTCTCTGTTTATGGGTTCCATAATAATTTGCTCCATAGCTTTGCAGACCAGGCTGAGTAGACCTATAGGGCAATGGTTTCCAGGTTCTTTTGTGGCACCCCCTTTGTATAGCTGGATGACTGTTGGTGTATGCCATTCTTTGGGTACATAGCTTGTGGTACGATTGGGTCTGGACAGTGAATGTAGGTGAGGGTGTAGTTCCTTTTGGGGCTGGTGTAACATGCAGCCTGGGACACCATCCAGTCCTATTGATGCTATATTCTTAGCTTTGGAGAGGGCTGTCTTTACCTGCATGTCCATGAAGTCTGGGGCTCTGCATTCTTTTGGGATGGACACAGGCCCTTTTCGGGTGATGGGGTGGAGTTTGCACTGAACCTGTCCCCCAGGATGTGGGCAATGTAAGTTGGTTCAGTGTATTTCTTGCCATTTTTCAGCAGCTGACAGCATATTTGGAAGTTGCCACCTACATGTCTGGTATAGCTAACGGAGGCTTTGTGGTTGTTATTCTTACATTCCTTGGCAATTTGTCTTTGGATTGTTTTATGAGTGATCATTGTGTCTTCCTAATAATGATCAGTGATGCCTTTCCTTTTATGAAGTTTGCTCTATCATGTGTTCGTTTCCTCCTGCTGTTGTCTAGCTTATTTATGGGTGACGACCACCAGATTGGTTTCTTATTTTTGGAGGAGTGCATCCTTGGTTTTATTTGGGATGTCTCAATCAATGCATCCCTGTAGATGCTCATAGGATGCACTTGTAAATTATTTGGCAGATTGTATGTCATTATCCTATAGCAAGGGGGCTTTGGAACTTTCCACTTTGGTCTTGGGAAGTGTGCAGTTTGCCTTTGAAAATGTCTTTACAGTGGTTTCATTGACTGGGGGGGGCGGGATGTGGATGTCCAGTGTGATTACTTTATGATCTGATATTACCAGCGAGAGGTTTATCTCTGTTGTGGTACACTGGTACTCCATGTTGGTGATGATCAGGTCCAGTATGTTGTCACCTCTAGTGGGCATGGTGATCAGCTGTTCCAGGGTGTTAGAGTTTTTAAACTCTAGGAAACATTGGACAAAGGACATTGTACATGAGTAATTCTCCCACTCAGTGTTTGGGTAGTTGTAATCTCCTCATATAATGGTGTTTGATAGAACCTTTGTATTTTCCACTGTTCTCAGGACTACTGAGTGAGGTTCCTGAGACAAGGTAGGTGATCTGTAGCAGGCTACAATCTGATAAGCAGCTTTGCCCAATTTTAGTTGCACTTGCATGGTCTCCAAGGCCTCATGCTGTGCCACTAACCTGTAGGTGTGGGTATCTATAAGGTAAATGGATACACCCCTTCCTTTGGTATTTCACTCGTAGTTTTGGGTCTGAAGATCAGAGGAAATGTGAGTGTTTTACGTGGAGCATGTCCAACAGCTTTGTGTTTGACATAGCTTTGTATGTTAGGCAGAGTACACCTCTGAGTAGGCGATATGCAAGGGAGTACGGCTGGAGCATTTTGTGATGGTCTGTGTGTGGCATGCATTTCAGGCCACTAATGCTCTTTGTGAGGTATTGCTGCAAGATTTCCAGTTGTTGTAGTTGTCTTGTGAGGTACATAGCAAAAGGGGTGTTGTACTCTATTATGGTTCTAGTGAGTGATGAGTAGAGGGGAACAATGTCCTCAATTCTGCATGAGACACCTTTTGTGATGAGGTGTGCCACATAGGAGGATTTCCTGACTGCTGTGGGGATGTGATTATTACAGTTGTGTCCACTGTCCACCTGTGACCAAAGGTCTCTTGTCACACTTTCAGTGTTAAGTATACTACCGCCTATGTTGTAGTTCATGGCTACAGAGTTTTTAACAAATGGGATGACAGTGCACATTTTGGCATTGAGCTTGAGCCCATGGCTTTGACAACAGCCATCTGTCTCAGTGAATCACTTTTGTAGGATGTCCACATCTTTAGTGTTTACAATTATGGCTCCTAGTTTGCAGTCATCTGGAAACTTTAGTAGCCACAGACCTCCCATGTTAAAGTTTACTTCAGGGAAGTAGATACTAAACAGGACAGGACCCAGGACTGGACCCTGTGGTACTGCACTCGTCACTGGTCCAAAGTCATACTTGGAGTCTGCTACTTTCACAGTGTGTGTTCTGTCAGTAAGCATGTTGGCAACCCATCTTGTGACATAGCAATTTATACCTCATTTAGTGGGTTCATCTATATTTACAGAGTGTGGGGTGGTGTTGTAAGCTTTGACAGGATCTACATAGGCTGTGCGAACCACCTTACCCTTGTCTATGGTTCTGGTGACTGCTTCAATGTCATCTATCAGGTTTAGGAGACATGATCTGCATTTTACAAACCCAACATGGTTGTGGTCCAGGGTTTGGGGATTATAACTGTATTTTTTTATAAGTTGTATGATGATACATTCCATGGCCTTGAAGGGCAGGCTCATCAGGCTAATGGGGTGCTAGTTCCTGAGGTCCGTGGTGTCTCCACCCTTGTGTAGTGGGATAACCATGGCTGTGCACCATTTAGCTGGCACAAAGCCTGAGGTGTGGCTATGACTGAACATGGTATGTCAGTGTGGTGCCTGTTTGTTCTGTGGTTTGTGCAGAACACAGCCTAGGAGGTTATCTGGTCCCACGGCTGCTGTGATACTGGCTTTGGAGAGTGTTTTTTACCTGTGCAGCCATGATGACAGCAATGTTGCAGTCTTCCATTATAGTGATGTGCTCTTTCATGGGTGAGAATGGGGTAAAGTTAACACTGATCCTATCTGGCAGGATGTTGGCAATATCAGTTGGGTCTGTATATTTAGTGCCATTGGGCTGTAACTCAGAACAGATCTGTGTGTTGCCATGACATGGACCTGTCTGTTGTGCATAGATCTCCTGAGTAGACAGTATGCAACAGAGTACAGATTGGGTTAAATTCAGTCTTGATGCATGGGGCAACTGTTTGAGGCCAGTAATCCTCTTGTTGAGGTACTTCAGTGGTCTTTCCAGCTGCTGACGGTGCCTAGTCGGATTCATCGCAAGTGTGTTGTGGTACTCTCTGACGGGTCTGATGACTGATGAGTAGAGGGAACCTCCTTTGACCTACATGCACAGACCATGGCAGGTTGTGTGAACACATAGCATGATTTTCTGAGCTCTTTGTGAATGTGTTTCTGGAAGTAGAGATGACTAACCACATTTGTCCATAGATCCCTTATTATCACCTCCATATTTAGCCTAAGTGTGTGAGCATGCCCAGTATGACCTTTCAGTATATTATTACCTGACATTTGCTTCGTTTATTTAACTGTGTGAGCATGCCCATTATGACCTTTCAGTGTGCTGCTGAATGAAATCCACTACATTTGTTGAAGTGTGTGAGCATGGCTGCTATAGACATTTATACTATATGTGTGTGGAAAATCAAGTTGTATTTTTACAGCAGGGCTCACTTTTGTGTCATAAATCAACAGGGATCATGCTGTGCCTGCAGGGCTTCCATGAGACACTTTGCATAGACTTATCAGCATTTCTACATACAGGGGGGGGCAGCTATTCTTTGTACATTTCTACCCGGGGGCACACCTGATTGTTACTGTGGGTGTACATAGGATGAGGGGTTCACCTGACACTTATACACATTTGCTAGGCCTGCACTGCTATGTAAGGTACTCCATTTCAGTCTGCACTGTTGCCTATCGTACTGGCTTGAGGCAAACTACTGTACTACAGATCTTAGCGTCCACTGTCAGGTATATTAGATTGTGACTTCATAGCCTACCCAACCCACATCACCCCGCCTGGCCTGCTGTTCTCTGTCTGCATACGTCTGTGGAGGAGATTACCCATATGCCTCTTTAGGGGCATGCTACAGCATTTCTTTGCATTTGCATTAGTGTACAATTGTCCTGCTGTGGCTGTGGCAGTGAAATGTTGTCATGGCTTAGTGGTTCAGTACTGTGACTATAGTGCAGAGTGTCCCGGGTTCAAGCCCTGTCACTGCTTTTTATTTTCATGCTGGGCAGACCAGACTGCTTAAAGAACAGTAAAGCAGATATGAGCATGTTTACCTGACTTTGCTCATCTTTGCCCAACTGTGCCCAACATTGCTCAACGTTGCCCGACGTTGCGCTAGTTAGCAGGGACAATTTTGTTTACATATACTAAATAGTGGTAAAAGCTGCTTAGCACTGCTTTATATTGCTTAAAACATGGAAATCATGCCTGAGGTGGTGCTGCAGGGCTGCCTATGTCGGATGCACATAGTACACTCCCTATACATGTGTGGAAACAGGTAGTGTCAAGTTAGGCATCCCTTTTATTTTATGTGTGAGTCAGAGAGAGGTATCATTTCCAGGGTTCCTACTAAGCCAGTGTATGTGCTATGCAGTGCCTCTTTGCCAAGGCCAAGGCATACTGGGCACACCTCCTTCTGCCTACTGGGGTAGGCTCAGGTTGTTCCTCCTCTGAATCACGCTGTGCCTATGCAGGCCTTGGCAACGGTGGGGGGCTGTTTGGCCCTGCCCCATGCTGTTCCTGCTGCAGCTGTTTTTGCAGGATCATATTGTGTAGCATGGCACATACAATGACAATTTGGGTACATGTAGTTGGTGAGTACTGCAAGGCTCCACCAGATGTGTCCAGGCACTGGAACCATGACTTGAGCATCCCAAACACATGCTCGATTACATTTCATGTTTGTGCGTGTGCCTCATTATGGAGTTCTTGCTCAGGTGTGTGTGCATTTCTGATGGGTGTCATCAGCCACAGCTCCAGTGCGTATCCAGCATCCCCCACTAGGTGACCGTCAGGGATGTCCCCATTGGCAAATGTCTGGTACAGCTGCATCAGATGCCAGATATGGGAATTGTGGTAGCTTCCCGGGCAGCCAGCACACACATTCAGTATTATGCCCTGGGCATCGCACATGACCTGGCAGTTGATGTAGGCCCTACCCTGCTCACCAGCTGGTGCTTTGATGTGTATGTGCGTGCAGTCAATTGCACCCACTACCTCAGGGTATTCTGCTATTTGCTGGAAGAGACGCATATTGCTGGCCAATACCTCATGGGAATTGGGGAAATATACATGATCACCGACATGTGCTGACATGGCATTCAGGAACTGGTGCAGTACCCTGGATGCTGATGACTGTGAAATCCCCATCACATCACCAGTTGGTCTCTGGAAGGTACCTGTTGCTAGTATTCTTAGGCTAACACATACCTTGGTTTCCACTGGGATGGGTTCCCCTCTGTTGGTTCTGTGTGTGAGGCATGGCCTGCACAGCTCAACAATTTGCTGCAGGAGGTCTCTGTCCACTCTATAGCGCTCCACTATCTCCAGCTCATGTAGCCCGTGGTAGGTTCACAGATTCATAGGTTCATAGATTAGTACTAAGCTAACTGCCCTTGAGAGCCATTTTAAGCCTAGTCAGTTATCTTTTTGTGAGACTCAAACCCTGCACCTTGTGTTTGTAAGGCAAAAATGCCTTAACCATTAGGCTACCCTCCCAACCCTGTTACCCTGGGTCTGTACACTCTTCTCTGTCTCCTCACTGTGGGTTGCTCAGCAGCATTTGCAATGGCACCACCCTCAGCAGCTTGCACATGTTGCCTTATAATAGCAATGGCAGCCCCTAACATTTTTTTGTCTCAGTTAAGCTTTTTAAGTTTTCACTTCTCTTTTTAGACTGCAGTGTTGCAGTGTTTCTGAGAAAAACATGGGGGAATGTTGTTTGCAGAGTTTTAAGTGCTGGGCTGGGTTGGGCTAGTGTACTGCCTGTGTAATTGGCTGATTGTGATATATTTCACCTGGCAGCTCTGCTAGTTCTCTTGGTTAACTTCCTACTACTTCTTTTCCTTCCTTTTCCCTTTCTGTTTCCACAGGGAGCAGCGCCGCACAAACAAGTGCAAACACGTGCACACAGGCTTACACAGGCTTACACAGGCTTAGGCAGGTGCACATGCACGCACACAGGTGTAGACAGGTTTACAGGCACTCAAACGCGTGCACACAGTGTGAGTATCTTTGCAAGAAACTTTGGTGATATCCACGGCGTACACCTTCGGTTTCTGGGTTTCAGTTAAGACAACTGTAGACACGCCTCTTCCTGTCCTGAGTAACTCACAGCAAACACATGCCACTCTGCTCCAATAAGCTTACAGTCTTTCATACATACCCCCTCATGATGTCAACTATCTTCTACTCTACTACTCCCCTAATCCTACACTTACACTCTAGGGACATGGTTCATATGGCAGGGAAAACTGTGATTCACTATCCTTATCCTCATTTGTATAGGATTGCCTACTAATGCTTTGTTGCATCTCTCAAACTGAGCTTCCCCTCTTAGCATTACTCAGTAGCCATGTTGTCTTCAGCCTGCCATTCACCTGCATGGCAGAGGAATATTTTTAATAAAATGTCTATTTTTGGCTTTTTTGTTTTTATTTTCTGGTTTTTATAGCGCTGCACATTTGCGCAGAGCTGTGCTACGCTTAAACATTGGAGATCGGGGAAAAAAAATATTTTTAATATTTTGCTACAGATTAAAATGCCAATGGCCTTATATTTGGCCACTGGCATGCTTCCTCAACTGGATGCATCCTTTATTTGGAGCTGTCATAGCTCCGTTTTGCTATTTGCAGAACGGTACTCCGTTACCAATGGAGTACATTTCTGCAAATAACTCTACTCTTACTCAGACAGGTTAATGTTTCCTGGATTGCAAATTTACCTCATTTGCATAGCTTGCAGCAGCAAATTAGGCAATTTGCATAACATAACACTGTCCGTACAACAGTAGTTTTAGGAGCTCTCATGCACGCCCCTTCCGGCTGTTGCTGGATCGCTCGGCAGACATATTGGATGTCTGGAGTCTTAATCTACTCTTAGACTCCATGCAAGCCTTCATGAATCAGGTCCAGAATCTGTTGAAGGCCCTCTCTTATGAAGGTGGATGATGGTCGCAGTCCTCTATTCATGTGGCACAAAGTCTTTTTTAAGACTATAGTTAAATAATGACAACGGGTACAGAAAAGTCATATTTTAGGCTGTTCAGGAGACATCCTGAGATGTTGGAGCCCATTGAGGCCGTATTCTTGGCTTTAGTGAGCACAACCAGTACATGCTACCTAGTTATAGTTGGAGGGGATATGTTTGAGGCTATTTTTGAGGGCATGGTTGGTGGTGAGAGGGTGGTGTAAAGTTGGAACTGAATTTGTCAGCTAACAGATTGACTATATTGCCAGGCTCAGTGAGTGTGGCAGCAATAACCACCAGTTCAGCACATTTATGTGTGCTGCTCTTGAGGTGTCTGACATAGCTGTAGAAGGTCTTGGCATCATCTTTCACTTGGGAGGCTATTTTAACTTCACAGTTGGCTTCGCTTGACCTAATTAGTCTTCTTAGTTGTCTATTTACTTTGATAAAAGAGTTTCTATATTTAAGGGAATTAAATGTGGTACAGTGAAACAGTGGACAGCATTGTCACCCCACAGCAAGAGGTCTCCCAGTTCTATTCAGCTGGGTGCCTTCTGTGTGGAGTCTGCTTGTCCTCTCTGTGTTTTTATGGGCTTTCTCTGGGCACTCTGGTTTCCTCCCACTTTCCAAAGACATGCAGTAGGTGGATTGGACACTCTAAATTGGCCATAGGTGTGAGTTTGTGTACGAGTGCATACTGTGGAAGAACTACTGTGGCAGGGATAGCCACCTGGCAGTGTAAACATTGGCTCTAGATGATTGTCACTACTGAAGTGACACCCCAACCCCATGTACAAAAATGGGGGTTGGGGATTGATGGATGGGCCCTTCCTGATGTTTGCCATAATTTTTTTTCCTTTTGTTTTATATTCTGTTTAATTTGGGATGCCACTTCGGTGGTTTCTTTTTGTGTCTAGTCATAGACTTACTTCTAGTAGGTACAGAAGCATCTGTGCAACTATAGACATGGCTGTACAGATTTTCTGACAGCAATTCAGCATAGGCTGCTGTGTTCTCTAGGTTCAGAGGGGTACTACATTTTGACAACCATCACTTAATTATAGATAAGTTGCTTTGGAATAGTTCCTAACTTGTACTCATTTTAATGGGATTACAGAGTTTATTTTGATTCCATAGGAGACAGCTGTATGGTTGGACTTTAGCAGGAAGGAAGAGACAATGGGGGAGAAGTGCAGTGTTGTCCTATATTTCTAAGCACAAGGTCCAATATGTTGGAGCCTCCAATAGGTGTATTCAGTACTTCGTCAAGGGTGTTTGCATTTATGACCTCCAGAAATCACTCTGCCTGCAGATTTGAGGCTGTGTAGGATTCCCAGTCTATAGAGGGGTAACTAACGTTTCCCATGAGTAAGGTGTTAGGTTGGATGTAAATGTCTCCAGTAGGTCCAAGTATGCATTGTGGTCTTCTTGGCACATGAAGTGTGACTTATAGCTGGCTAAGATATGGTACAGGATTTTGTCTGTGGTGATTTACAAGTAGAGGAACTCCAACACATCATCCTGTTTGATCACCCCAGTAGTATGCTTCTAACTGGTGCATTCTGGAACACCTCTTCCTTTAGCCCTTGTCTGTTCAACTACTGCTCTAAAACTGTGGAAGGCACTGAAACCTTGCACTGCCGGGTACTCTCTGCCACTTTAAATTATGTCTCCGTAACTGCACAGATGGCTGTATTCTTGAGTGTGAGGAGGGCTTGGATGGAATGTAGTTTTTTTATTTAGGCTTCTGGCATTGAGCAGTAACACCTTGAGGTTCAATTGAGTTGATCTTTCTATATCAGCAGATTTGTCAGGTTGCATTGCCTAAAAAAGACACTATGGGTTGGACAAAGTTTTAACAAGTATTCAAAAGCCTAGAGGGGAGAGCTGCAAACCATCCTTGGCAAAGCATTGCGGTCTGTTAACCTTGTCCTCCCAAGCTGACAAATATACTGGATCCCCTTAGAATGACACCAGAAAGACAGCCAATTGTTGAAAATCAATCATTTATTGTTCATATTGTGACATCATCCTTGGTGATGGTAATGTGCTGCTCAATGCTACGCTCATATCAGCCTGAGACACATAGTCTGAAAGCTTCATAATGTCGCTCTTCATATAGTGCGGGGAGGTACAGTTCAGGTAATTTACACCTACATGCACTATGATGGAATCAAACTGATACCTGTGTTATAATGATTTGAGTGCATGTGTGATTTGGCAGATTCTGGCTCCAGATAATCAACAGTGATCTTCTCATTTAGCCTTGTTAGAGGGGCATCAGTATATCTTACAATGGAGTCCAGGTCATACCTCACAACTGTCCAGATTTTTGCAGAATGTCCAGATTTTTTGCCTCATATTTTTGGTATGTTAAATTTTCTGGCTTTCTGGCAAATCACTGAGGACTGAAGTCATTAAATAATGACATACATATGAGTTTCAGAGTTCATATCCTTCAGAAAATGCATGCTAATATAAAAGCTGCTATTCTAACAATGTTCTAAGTTTATAAGAGCAATATTTATGTTTTTTCCCTATTTTGGCCCTTTGTCCCATCATTATTTTTGGCTTTGTCCAGACCTTGTGCTATGAAGTTGAGAGGTATGGTGAGAGTCCTGGGAATTATGTTTGCTTGGCTTACAGGCTTGGTGTTTGGGGCTGCACTGAGAGTAACAGTATGTGTGGTGTTTGGTGTTGTTTGTTCTGAGTGCCTTTGGGCTTGCTGAGGCAAAGCTTTGACAACAGGTGGTCAAGGCGATCTTTGTTGTTTAGGAAGAATGCTTTTAAGTGCCTCACCATAGGCTAGTCTTTGTGTTTGTTGTGTGCTATGCGAAGTGGGTATTGTGTGCTTGACTGTGACAACCTGATGTGTGCTTATATGCAAGAGTTTAGCTCCATTGTCAGGCTTTGTTATTCATAATTCAATAGTCTCAGAGCTTTAGTTACTATCGGCATGGAACACACAGGTTTTGTTACATCAAAAAACTATAGTGCCAGAACCTCGGTTACAATGAACCTGGAATGCACATACTTTGTTACATCATAACACACTTCTATTGGAATCTCAGCACCCAGAAGCATGGATCACACAGTTTTGTTACATCGTAAAACAGTATTGTCAAAGTCTAAGTTAACATCAACATCAAATAGCTCAACTTTGTTAATTCATAATGCAATAATCACCTAATCACCCACTCAACACGGCTTCCAGCCTAGTCACAGTGCCTCTGCTGCCCTCATCTCCTTTATCCACAACATCTCACAATCTAGATACCAGAACAAACTAGTCTCTTCCCTCTATCTCGATCTCTCAAAAGCGTTTGAGACCATCTCTCACCCCTACTCTCAAATAAACTCTCTGAACTTAACCTATCTACTTCTACTATCTCTTGGTTCTCTAGCTACCTCAGCAATCATTCCAATCTGTAAAATGGCTTTCTGCTATCTCCCCAGAACTCCCTATAAACACGGGAGTACCCCAAGGTTCAGTACTGGGCCCACTACTCTTTAATATTTTTACCGATCAGTTAGCTACCTTGACTCCTCAGTCTTCTCTGGTACAGTATGCTGATGACTCCACAATCATCACCATAGCCAATACCCTCCCCGAGCTCCATACTACAACTCAGAACTCCTTCTCTGTCAAAAAATGGCTCTACCAACATCAGCTAATCTTAAACCCAAAGAAGACCAAACTCTTGCTCTTTGTCCCAAAAACAATGCATCATCTAAAAACTACTTTCTCTATCTCCTCCCAAAATAACACACCCATTATGGTAGAAACTCACAGCAAACTGCTCGGGGTCATTATTGATGACCAGCTAAAATTCACCTTACATGTTCTCAGTAACATTAAGAAAACCCACCAAAAACCTGGTCTCCTCTACAGGAACAAAAACTTTTTGTCTAGTAAAGCCAAGACAGCCCTGTCCCATGCCTATCTACTGCCAACTATTCTCTATGGCTCTGAAATACTCACCAACTTACAAACCACACTTCTCTCTAAATTACAAACCACCTACAATAAAATGGCCATATTTGCTGCTGAACTCCCATACACTTCTCAGAACTGCTTGGCACTCAGGAAACTAAACTGGTTAGAGATTCCCATAACCTCCTCCTCTATCAGCTTCAGATAATTCACTCTATACTGCACCAACCAGCTTTCTGTCCCAGCATTTCCTCTACTATCTCCTCCTACTCCTCACCCAGGACACTTCGGAGCTCAGAACACCATGTCCTTACCATACACAAGCCAAAAATCACCTTTGGCAAAACGTTTTACAGCTATTCTCCAGCTGAAAACTGGAATAAACTTCCACATGACATTTGAAATATTAAACCCAAACATCAGTTCAGAACTGAATTATAAAAACAACCTAAGCAACTTAAGACTATGTCAATGTAATCATCACCCAGACTGACCTCACTGCCTTTGGCCAACCTGTCTCCCTCCCTCTCCCCCACCTGTATCACCCTACTCCCTTTCTCTTCCACCTAATTTCTCAGCACAGCTCCTACTCCTCCTACTCTCTCCACCTGCATTAATATAGGCATTAACTCAAATTATGTACCTAACCTGTACTCTCCTACTGCTACTTTTCAGGTGTACTGATGATAAAGAATGTAATTTTTTTTCTAATTATGTAACATTTATTCTGTACTGTAATAGGCTGTACATTACTGATTCTGAGAAGTCAGTTGTATTATTGTTAAATTTTTTAATCGTGTTCTAGATATCTATGTATTATGTCTTTTGTAGTCATGCATTGGAGTATCTTTGTATTTGTGGAGCTTTTCTCCCTGGGTCTCCACTGAAAAAGGGCTTCAGCCCAGCTGGCCTAACCCAGTCAACAAATGTCAAATACATATATAAATAAATACATAAATAAATAGTCTTGGATCCTCAGTTACCCTCAGCATGGAACACACAGCCTTGGTTACATTATAATACAGTAGTTTCAGAGCCTAAGTTACCATAAGCATAAACAGTGAACGTTTTGTTGAATCATGATAGAGTAGGGCCACTGCCTCACTTAACATCATCATCATCATCATCATCATCATCATTATCATCATCATGAAGCACACACGCTCTGTTACATCATAGTACTGTATTATCAAAGCCTGAGTCACCATCATCATGCAACACTACAGGCTATGTTACATCATAATACAATAGTGCCAGGGCTTCTGGTACAATCGTCATGGAACACAGCCTTTCTTACACCAAAATTCAGTGCTGTCAAAGCATCAGCAACTATCAGAAAGAAAAGCAAAGTTTTGTTACATCACCATACAGTACTGTAAGGGCCTCATTATCATCATCATGGAAAACACAGGCTTCATTACATAATAATAACACATTAGTGAAAGAGCCTCAGTTAACATCAGTATGGAATGCTACCAGCTCTGTTGCATCATATAACAGTAGTGTCAGGGTGTCAGTTAAAACCAGCATAGAACACACAAACTTTGTTATGTCATAATAGAACAATGTCAAAGCCTCAATTGCAGTCATCATGATGCACACAAGTTTTCATACGTCATAAAATCGAAGTGTCGGAGCCTCAGTCATACAGGCTTAGCTACATCATATAATATTAGAGTCAGTAACTCTGCTATCACTTACTTGGAACATACAGTCTCTGTTACATAATACAGTAGAATCAGAGCCTTGGTTATTCACAGTTTGGAACACACAATCTTTTTTACATCATACAATATTAGAGTCAGAACCTCTGCTACCACTTACTTGGAACATACAGTCTCTATTACATCATAATACAGTAAAGTATGAGCCTAGTTTACCCTCAGCTTGGAACACACAGGCTTTGATTCATCATACGATATAAGAGTCAGAAACTGCTATCACTTACTTGGAATATCATAATACAGTACAGTCAGAGCCTTGGTTATCCACAGCTTGGAACAAACAAGCTTTTTTACATCATACAATATTAGAGTCAGAACCTCTTCTACCACTTCCTTGGAACATACAGTCTCTATTACATCATAGTATAGTAGAGTATGAGCCTGGTTTACCCTCAGCTTGGAACACACAGGCTTTGATTCATCATACACTAGTAGTGTCAGAGCTTCAGTTATCATCAGCATGGAACATTCTGGGTTTGCTATATCATAGTACAGTAGAGTCAGAGCTTTAGTTACCACCAGCATGGAACAAACAGCCTTTTTTGTCACAATACAGCAGACTCTCAGCCTCTGCTACCATTAGCACTTTATACACAGGCATTGGTACATCATAATAATGTGATGGTAGAGCCTCCGATGCAATGAGGATGGAGCATACAGGTTTTATTACATCATTATGCAAAAGTGCCAGGGCTTAAGTGGCAACTAGCATGGAATATTAGAAGCTTTGTTGGCTCCCTATTGAAATGTTGGCACTTAAAATGTAGAAAAAGAGACAAAAATACAGAGAAGTGTGAATCTCAGAGATTGTTCTCCATATTAAAAGCCCTCAGCATAGAAACTACAGCCTTTCTTACATCATAAAAGATTAGTTTCAGAACATGAAATGCCATGAGCCTAGAACACAGGCTATGTTACATTATAATACAGTATTGTCAAAGTCTTACTTGCCATCATCAATGAATTCTACAGGCTATGGTACCTCACAATACAGTAATGTCAGTCTCAGTTATAATCATCATGAAAATCACAGGCCTTGTTACATTATAATGTCAGAGCCTGAGGTATCATCAGCATGAAGTACTATAGTCTTTCTTAGATCACACCACAGTTGCGTCAGGATGTCACTTACTATAAGCATAAAGCACACACATGCTTTGTCATAACACAGTATTGTCAAAGTTCAGATACTATCAGCATGGAACAGTACAGGCTTTGTTACTTCATAATACAGTAGTAACAGAGCCTCAGTTGCCATCAGAATGGAACACTACTGGCTTTGTTAGATCATACTACAACAGTGTCAGTAACTCTGTTAACATCAGCATGGAACACAGCTTTTGTTACGTTATAATACAGTAGTGTCGGAGCCTTGATAACCATCAGAATGGAACAAAAAACTCCTTTTTTACATCATAATTCAGTAGTGTTAGGACCCCATTACTGTCATCATGGAAAACGCAGGCTTTTCTCATCATTATGCAGAAGTGTCAGAGCTTCATTTACAATTATCTTGGAAAACTACAGACTTTCTTAAATCATAATACAGTAGAGGGAGGGCCTCAATAAAAATCAGCATGGAACCACAGGCTTTGTTACATCATAATATAGCAGTCTCAGAACCTCAGTTACCATTGACATGGGACGTACAGACTTTGTTACATTATCATATAGTAGTGTCAAAGTCTCATTTATCATGAGCATGGAACAACATAGGTTTTGTTACATCATAATGCAGTTAGATCACAGCCTCCCATACCATGAGCATGGTACAACCAGGCTTTGTTATAGCAATAATAAGGTGTGGTATATTTAAGCAATAACCGATGATGTGGTGTGATATATTGAAAATTTACCCATGGTTGGTGTGGTTTAATCATGAGGGCGAAGCCTGAGTGATTAAATAAAGCCAACCGTGGGCAAATGTCAGTATACCACAACCACAGAATCAGTTATTGCTATTATACAATGACATTATTTAAGAAAAAAATACTTTTCTTAAATAATGTCATTGTATAATGGCACATTACTGTTCTTCTGCTGGTGGTGGTATACTGCTTCCTTGTGTTGATGTACTGCGCATGCGTATGGGACTTGCATTCCTATGCATACCCAATACATCAATGCTTTGATACGGAAGCAATGGAGAAAAGAAAGTCTCCGTTGCTCCATTTTTTATTTTTTTACTTTTAGTCCGGGCGACCGGACCTTTTTCTGTTGGTATATTGTGGGATTTACAATGGGCACGCTGGCCAATCAGCGTGCACATTTTGGAATATTAATGGGGGGACATTGAATAATAAAGATTTACCCATAGTTGCTATGGTTTAATCACTCAAGCAAAGTTGGAGTGATTAAAGAAAGGCAACCGTAGGTGAATTAATCAATAACCCATGCCTGGGTATGGGTAATGCTAGATTTGGCCATGGTTGGTGTAGTTTGATCATAGGGGCGAAGCCCGAGTGGCCAAACAAAGACAACTGTGGGTAAATTCAGCATTACCCACACCCAGAAGTGGGTTATTGCTATTATACAATGACATTATTTAAGAAAAAAAAAATACTTACTTTTCTTAAATAATGGCATTGTATAATGCTTCCTTGCTGCCCTTCTGCAGCTGTCCAGTATTTTGCGTGTTCTCTAGGTTCAGAGGGGTACTAAATTTTGACAACCATCACTTAATTATAGATAAGTTGCTTTGGAATAGTTCCTAACTTGTACTCATTTTAATGGGATTACAGAGTTTATTTTGATTCCATAGGAGACAGCTGTATGGTTGGACTTTAGCAGGAAGGAAGAGACAATGGGGGAGAAGTGCAGTGTTGTCCTATATTTCTAAGCACAAGGTCCAATATGTTGGAGCCTCCAATAGGTGTATTCAGTACTTCGTCAAGGGTGTTTGCATTTATGACCTCTAGAAATCACTCTGCCTGTAGATTTGAGGCTGTGTAGGATTCCCAGTCTATAGAGGGGTAACTAAAGTTTCCCATGAGTAAGGTGTTAGGTTGGATGTAAATGTCTCCAGTAGGTCCAAGAATGCTTTGTGGTCTTCTTGGCACATGAAGTGTGACTTATAGCTGGCTAAGATATGGTACAGGATTTTGTCTGTGGTGATTTACAAGTAGAGGAACTCCAACACATCATCCTGTTTGATCACCCCAGTAGTATGCTTCTTACTGGTGTAGTCTGGAACACCTCTTCCTTTAGCCCTTGTTTGTTCAACTACTGCTCTAAAACTGTGGAAGGCACTGAAACCTTGCACTGCCGGGTACTCTCTGCCACTTTAAATTATGTCTCCGTAACTGCACAGATGGCTGTATTCTCGAGTGTGAGGAGGGCTTGGATGGAGTGTAGTTTTTTTATTTAGGCTTCTGGCATTGAGCAGTAACACCTTGAGGTTCAATTGAGTTGATCTTTCTATATCAGCAGATTTGTCAGGTTGCATTGCATAAAAAAGGCACTATGGGTTGGACAAAGTTTTAACCAGTATTCAAAAGCCTAGAGGGGAGAGCTGCAAACCATCCTTGGCAAAGCATTGCGGTCTGTTAACCTTGTCCTCCCAAGCTGACAAATATACTGGATCCCCTTAGAATGACACCAGAAAGACAGCCAATTGTTGAAAATCAATCATTTATTGTTCATATTGTGACATCATCCTTGGTGATAGTAATGTGCTGCTCAATGCTACGCTCATATCAGCCTGAGACACATAGTCTGAAAGCTTCATAATGTCGCTCTTCATATAGTGCGGGGAGGTACAGTTCAGGTAATTTACACCTACATGCACTATGATGGAATCAAACTGATACCTGTGTTATAATGATTTGAGTGCATGTGTGATTTGGCAGATTCTGGCTCCAGATAATCAACAGTGATCTTCTCATTTAGCCTTGTTAGAGGGGCATCAGTATATCTTACAATGGAGTCCAGGTCATACCTCACAACTGTCCAGATTTTTGCAGAATGTCCAGATTTTTTGCCTCATATTTTTGGTATGTTAAATTTTCTGGCTTTCTGGCAAATCACTCAGGACTGAAGTCATTAAATAATGGCATACAGATGAGTTTCAGAGTTCATATCCTTCAGAAAATGCATGCTAATATAAAAGCTGCTATTCTAACAACGTTCTAAGTTTATAAGAGCAATATTTATGTTCTTTCCCTATTTTGGCCCTTTGTCCCCTCAATATTTTTGGCTTTGTCCAGACCTTGTGCTATGAAGTTGGGAGGTATGGTGAGAGTCCTGGGAATTATGTTTGCTTGGCTTACAGGCTTAGTGTTTAGGGCTGCACTGAGAGTAACAGTATGTGTGGTGTTTGGTGTTGTTTGTTCTGAGTGCCTTTGGGCTTGCTGAGGCAAAGCTTTGACAACAGGTGGTCAAGGCGATCTTTGTTGTTTAGGAAGAATGCTTTTAAGTGCCTCACCATATGCTAGTCTTTGTGTTTGTTGTGTGCTATGCGAAGTGGGTATTGTGTGCTTGACTGTGACAACCTGATGTGTGCTTATATGCAAGAGTTTAGCTCCATTGTCAGGCTTTGTTATTCATAATTCAATAGTCTCAGAGCTTTAGTTACTATCGGCATGGAACACACAGGTTTTGTTACATCAAAAAACTATAGTGCCAGAACCTCGGTTACAATGAACCTGGAATGCACATACTTTGTTACATCATAACACACTTCTATTGGAATCTCAGCACCCAGAAGCATGGATCACACAGTTTTGTTACATCGTAAAACAGTATTGTCAAAGTCTAAGTTAACATCAACATCAAATAGCTCAACTTTGTTAATTCATAATGCAATAATCACCTAATCACCCACTCAACACGGCTTCCACCCTAGTCACAGTGCCTCTGCTGCCCTCATCTCCTTTATCCACAACATCTCACAATCTAGATACCAGAACAAACTAGTCTCTTCCCTCTATCTCGATCTCTCAAAAGCTTTTGACACCATCTCTCACCCCTACTCTCAAATAAACTCTCTGAACTTAACCTATCTACTTCTACTATCTCTTGATTCTCTAGCTACCTCAGCAATCGTTCCAATCTGTAAAATGGCTTTCTGCTATCTCCCCAGAACTCCCTATAATCACGGGAGTACCCCAAGGTTCAATACTGGGCCCACTACTCTTTAATATTTTTACCGATCAGTTAGCTACCTTGACTCCTCAGTCTTCTCTGGTACAGTATGCTGATGACTCCACAATCATCACCATAGCCAATACCCTCCCCGAGCTCCATACTACAACTCAGAACTCCTTCTCTGTCAAAAAATGGCTCTACCAACATCAGCTAATCTTAAACCCAAAGAAGACCAAACTCTTGCTCTTTGTCCCAAAAACAATGCATCATCTAAAAACTACTTTCTCTATCTCCTCCCAAAATAACACACCCATTATGGTAGAAACTCACAGCAAACTGCTCGGGGTCATTATTGATGACCAGCTAAAATTCACCTTACATGTTCTCAGTAACATTAAGAAAACCCACCAAAAACCTGGTCTCCTCTACAGGAACAAAAACTTTTTGTCTAGTAAAGCCAAGACAGCCCTGTCCCATGCCTATCTACTGCCAACTCTTCTCTATGGCTCTGAAATACTCACCAACTTACAAACCACACTTCTCTCTAAATTACAAACCACCTACAATAAAATGGCCATATTTGCTGCTGAACTCCCATACACTTCTCAGAACTGCTTGGCACTCAGGAAACTAAACTGGTTAGAGCTTCCCATAACCTCCTCCTCTATCAGCTTCAGATAATTCACTCTATACTGCACCAACCAGCTTTCTGTCCCAGCATTTCCTCTACTATCTCCTCCTACTCCTCACCCAGGACACTTCGGAGCTCAGAACACCATGTCCTTACCATACACAAGCCAAAAATCACCTTTGGCAAAACGTTTTACAGCTATTCTCCAGCTGAAAACTGGAATAAACTTCCACATGACATTTGAAATATTAAACCCAAACATCAGTTCAGAACTGAATTATAAAAACAACCTAAGCAACTTAAGACTATGTCAATGTAATCATCACCCAGACTGACCTCACTGCCTTTGGCCAACCTGTCTCCCTCCCTCTCCCCCACCTGTATCACCCTACTGCCTTTCTCTTCCACCTAATTTCTCAGCACAGTTCCTACTCCTCCTACTCTCTCCACCTGCATTAATATAGGCATTAACTCAAATTATGTACCTAACCTGTACTCTCCTACTGCTACTTTTCAGGTGTACTGATGATAAAGAATGTAATTTTTTTTCTAATTATGTAACATTTATTCTGTACTGTAATAGGCTGTACATTACTGATTCTGAGAAGTCAGTTGTATTATTGTTAAATTTTTTAATCGTGTTCTAGATATCTATGTATTATGTCTTTTGTAGTCATGCATTAGAGTATCTTTGTATTTGTGGAGCTTTTCTCCCTGGGTCTCCACTGAAAAAGGGCTTCAGCCCAGCTGGCCTAACCCAGTCAACAAATGTCAAATACATATATAAATAAATACATAAATAAATAGTCTTGGATCCTCAGTTACCTTCAGCATGGAACACACAGCCTTGGTTACATTATAATACAGTAGTTTCAGAGCCTAAGTTACCATAAGCATAAACAGTGAACGTTTTGTTGAATCATGATAGAGTAGGGCCACTGCCTCACTTAACATCATCATCATCATCATCATCATTATCATCATCATGAAGCACACACGCTCTGTTACATCATAGTACCGTATTATCAAAGCCTGAGTCACCATCATCATGCAACACTACAGGCTATGTTACATCATAATACAATAGTGCCAGGGCTCCTGGTACAATCGTCATGGAACACAGCCTTTCTTACATCAAAATTCAGTGCTGTCAAAGCATCAACTATCAGAAAGAAAAGCAAAGTTTTGTTACATCACCATACAGTACTGTAAGAGCCTCATTATCATCATCATGGAAAACACAGGCTTCATTACATAATAATAACACATTAGTGAAAGAGCCTCAGTTAACATCAGTATGGAATACTACCAGCTCTGTTGCATCATATAACAGTAGTGTCAGGGTGTCAGTTAAAACCAGTATAGAACACACAAACTTTGTTATGTCATAATAGAGCAATGTCAAAGCCTCAATTGCAGTCATCATGATGCACACAAGTTTTCATACGTCATAAAATCGAAGTGTCGGAGCCTCAGTCATACAGGCTTAGCTACATCATATAATATTAGAGTCAGTAACTCTGCTATCACTTACTTGGAACATACAGTCTCTGTTACATAATACAGTAGAATCAGAGCCTTGGTTATTCACAGTTTGGAACACACAAGCTTTTTTACATCATACAATATTAGAGTCAGAACCTCTGCTACCACTTACTTGGAACATACAGTCTCTATTACATCATAATACAGTAAAGTATAAGCCTAGTTTACCCTCAGCTTGGAACACACAGGCTTTGATTCATCATACGATATAAGAGTCAGAAACTGCTATCACTTATATCATAATACAGTACAGTCAGAGCCTTGGTTATCCACAGCTTGGAACAAACAAGCTTTTTTACATCATACAATATTAGAGTCAGAACCTCTTCTACCACTTCCTTGGAACATACAGTCTCTATTACATCATAGTATAGTAGAGTATGAGCCTGGTTTACCCTCAGCTTGGAACACACAGGCTTTGATTCATCATACACTAGTAGTGTCAGAGCTTCAGTTATCATCAGCATGGAACATTCTGGGTTTGCTATATCATAGTACAGTGGAGTCAGAGCTTCAGTTACCACCAGCATGGAACAAACAGCCTTTTTTGTCACAATACAGCAGACTCTCAGCCTCTGCTACCATTAGCACTTTATACACAGGCATTGGTACATCATAATAATGTGATGGTAGAGCCTCCGATGCAATGAGGCTGGAGCATACAGGATTTATTACATCATTATGCAAAAGTGCCAGGGCTTAAGTGGCAACTAGCATGGAATATTAGAAGCTTTGTTGGCTCCCTATTGAAATGTTGGCACTTAAAATGTAGAAAAAGAGACAAAAATACAGAGAAGTGTGAATCTCAGAGATTGTTCTTCATGTTAAAAGCCCTCAGCATAGAAACTACAGCCTTTCTTACATCGTAAAAGATTAGTTTCAGAACATGAAATGCCATGAGCCTAGAACACAGGCTATGTTACATTATAATACAGTATTGTCAAAGTCTTACTTGCCATCATCAATGCATTCTACAGGCTATGGTACCTCACAATACAGTAATGTCAGTCTCAGTTATAATCATCATGAAAATCACAGGCCTTGTTACATTATAATGTCAGAGCCTGAGGTATCATCAGCATGAAGTACTATAGTCTTTCTTAGATCACACCACAGTTGTGTCAGGATGTCACTTACTATAAGCATAAAGCACACACATGCTTTGTCATAACACAGTATTGTCAAAGTTCAGATACTATCAGCATGGAACAGTACAGGCTTTGTTACTTCATAATACAGTAGTAACAGAGCCTCAGTTGCCATCAGAATGGAACACTACTGGCTTTGTTAGATCATACTACAACAGTGTCAGTAACTCTGTTAACATCAGCATGGAACACAGCTTTTGTTACGTTATAATACAGTAGTGTCGGAGCCTTGGTAACCATCAGAATGGAACAAAAAACTCCTTTTTTACATCATAATTCAGTAGTGTTAGGACCCCATTACTGTCATCATGGAAAATGCAGGCTTTTCTCATCATTATGCAGAAGTGTCAGAGCTTCATTTACAATTAGCTTGGAAAACTACAGACTTTCTTAAATCATAATACAGTAGAGGGAGGGCCTCAATAAAAATCAGCATGGAACCACAGGCTTTGTTACATCATAATATAGCAGTCTCAGAACCTCAGTTACCATTGACATGGGACGTACAGGCTTTTGTTACATTATCACATAGTAGTGTCAAAGTCTCACTTATCATGAGCATGGAACAACATAGGTTTTGTTACATCATAATACAGTTAGATCATAGCCTCACTTACCATGAGCATGGTACAACCAGGCTTTGTTATAGCAATAATAAGGTGTGGTATATTTAAGCAATAACCAATGATGTGGTGTGATATATTGAAAATGTACCCAAGGTTGGTGTGGTTTAATCATGAGGGCGAAGCCTGAGTGATTAAATAAAGCCAACCGTGGGCAAATGTCAATATACCACAACCACAGAATCAGTTATTGCTATTATACAATGACATTATTTAAGAAAAAAATACTTTTCTTAAATAATGTCATTGTATAATGGCACATTACTGTTCTTCTGCCAGTGGTGGTATACTGCTTCCTTGTGTTGATGTACTGTGCATGCGTATGGGACTTGCATTCCTATGCATACCCAGTACATCAATGCTTTGATACGGAAGCAATGGAGAAAAGAAAGTCTCCGTTGCTCCATTTTTTATTTTTTTATTTTTAGTCCGGGCGACCGGACCTTTTTCTGTTGGTACATTGTGGGATTTACAATGGGCACGCTGGCCAATCAGCGTGCACATTTTGGAATATTAATGGGGGGACATTGAATAATAAAGATTTACCCATAGTTGCTATGGTTTAATCACTCAAGCAAAGTCGGAGTGATTAAAGAAAGGCAACCGTAGGTGAATTAAGCAATAACCCATGCCTGGGTATGGGTAATGCTGGATTTGGCCATGGTTGGTGTAGTCTGATCATAGGGGCGAAGCCCGAGTGGCCAAACAAAGACAACTGTGGGTAAATTCAGCATTACCCACACCCAGAAGTGGGTTATTGCTATTATACAATGACATTATTTATGAAAAAAAAATACTTACTTTTCTTAAATAATTGCATTGTATAATGCCTCCTTGCTGCCCTTCTGCAGCTGTCCAGTATTTTGCGGCAGTTCTGATGTACTGCACATGGTTACACAATACATCAGAGCTGTGTGTGGAAGCAATGGAGAAAGGAAGATCTTCGTTGCTTTTAAAAATGTGTCTCGCTATGTTAAATGAGTTTAACATAGCGAGATAGCTTTAAAAAAAGAAACATAGATCTTCTTTTCTCTGTTGTTTTTTTTAAAGCTGTCTCGCTATGTTAAACTCATTTAACATGGCAAGATAACAGCAATGGAGCTCTTCCATTCTCCGTTGCTGTCCAACACAAAAAAAGTATAAGTCTGATTTACAACAGGCACGCTGACCAATCAGCGTGCACGTTTTGGAATGTTAATGGGGGGAGGGGTCGTTGTATAATCTTCAATATATCACACCCAAGAGTTGGTTATTTCTATTATACAATGACATTATTTAAGAAAGAAATTACTTACCTTTATTAAATAATGTCTTCGTAGAATAAGCATCATGGTGGTTTTCTGTGTTGTTTCTGTATTCTGTCACTTTGTTGATGTACTGCTCATGCATATGGGACACATGCTCCCAGGCTTACACAGTACTTCAGTGTTTTGCAAAACAAGCAATGAGAAAGGAAGATCTCCATTGCTTCTTTTTTTTTTTTTTCAAGAAACTGAAATATGGACAGTTTAGAGGTATGAGAGAAGGCAAAAATACAAGGAAAATCCAGTACATTTCTTTAGTTTTGTATAATGTACCTGATTTTCCTCGAATTTTCTCTGCCCTCCTTATATACCTCTCAACCTCTTAGCTCAAGAAAACTGCAAAGCCTTAACATGTATTAAAAGAAGAAAGATAGCCTAGTACCTACCTACGAACCTATGAACCTATAAGTCTAGGCGACCGGACTTTTTTCGATTGGTATATGCTCAACTTACAACAAGCATGCTGGTTGGGCTGACCAATCAGCGTGCACATTTCTGAATGTTAACAAGCTGCCATTTTATAATATAATACAGTAGAATAGATACTCAGATACCATCAGCATGGAAAGTACAGTTATATAAGCTGAACTTGCCAAAACAGTAGATGTTCAAACATGATCCTAGGCAACAATATCCTAGACCTAGTCATTACCAACATGAGTGACCGGTGTTCCACACCTGAAGTCAACTCCTCTTTGGTCAGATCTGATCATAAGCTAATCACCCTAGATATCCACATCCCACCCCCACCCCCCATTAAGGAAACCATGGTAAAAAATTTCTCCAAAGCCAACTTCATGCTTCTTAAGACAGAAGTGGTGAACTTCATGACACCCATGCAGATGGACAATACAGTTATGACTGCTGAATCCTACGCAAATGCACTCTATAAGCAATTACACGAGTGCATGGATCATGTTATCCCAAACAGAACCAAGACGTTATCCTCCAAAAAAAGGAAGCCAATCTGGTGGTCCCCTGCCATAAACAAACTCTACAACAGAAGGAAGAAATTGTTGCAAAAGAGAGTAAAATCCCATGAGTGGAGGAGCTCCCTGGTCAGCCTCAGCAAGAAGCAGAGATTCCTTGTAAGATCCTCCAAAGCTAGCTATGAAAACAAGATTACCTCTGATTCTAAGGACAACCACAAAGCATTCTATAGCTATGTGAAGAATCTCAATGCAACACCCAGATCTGCTCTGAGTTACAGCACAATGGCACAAAAATTACAGAACCAACTGATATTGCCAACATCCTGGCAGATAGGTTCAGTGCTACCTTTACCCCCCTCTCACCCCCTAAAGGAGCCATATCTATACAGGAAGAATGCAGAGTCCCTATAATCATAACTTCACAGGTAACAGCACTCTCTAAACCCAAAAACACAGCATCCATAGGACCGGACAACATCCCAGGCTGCATTTTACACGAACTTCAGAACAAACTGGCTCCCCACCTAAGCACCATGTTCAGTCATAGCCTCATGTCAGGCTTTGTGCCCACTGAATGGCACACAGCAACAGTTATCGCACTCCACAAAGGGGGGAGCCACCACTGATCCTGAGAACTATCGCCCTATTAGCCTGACGAGCCTGGTCTGCAAGGCCATGGAACGTATCATCATGGAATTCATAAACAAACACATTGGTAACCTACAAACTCTGGACCCCACCCAGTTCGGGTTTGTGAAAGGCAGATCTTGCCTCCTGAACCTGGTCGACTTCTTTGAGGCAGTCACCAAAGCCGTAGACGAGGCTAAGGTGTTCACACAGCCTATCTTGACCTCGCCAAGGCTTTCAACACCATCCCCCATTCTGGAATTATAGCTAAACTCACTAAACTAGTTATAAATCCCTATGTCACAAGATGGGTTGCCAACTGGCTCACTGACAGAACCCGCACTGTAAAAGTTGCAGACTCCAAATCTGACTTCAAACCAGTGAGAAGTGGAGTACCACAGGGTTCAGTCCTGGGACCTTTCCTGTTTGGTATCTACTTCTCTGAAGTACAGGCTAACACAGAAGGCCTCTGGCTAACAAAGTTTGCAGATGACTGCAAACTAGGAGCTACAGTTGAGTCCCAAAATGATGTGGACATCCTACAGAAGGTCATCACTGAGACAGATGCCTGGTGTCAGAGCCATGACCTCAAGCTCATTGCCAAAAAGTGCATTGTTATCCCCTTTGGTAAAAACTCTGTACCCATGAACTACCACATAGGCGGCAGTCCTCTTAACACTGAAAGTGTGATAAGAGACCTTGGGACCCAGGTGGACAGTAGTCTCTCCTTTGATAATCACATTGCCACAGTAGTCAAGAAATCCTTCTACATGGCACACCTCATCACAAAAGGGTTCTCATCCAGTAAAAAAGAGGTCATTGTTCCCCTCTACTCGACACTCATTAGACCCATTATAGGGTACAACACCCCTTTTGGAATGTACCTCACAAAACATCTGCAGTGGCTGGAAAGGCCACAGATGTACCTCATAAAGAGAATTACTGGCCTTAAACAGATGCCCTACACTGACCATCTCAAAAAACTCCAGCTTTACTCCATAGCATATCACCTCCTCTGAGGTGATCTCTGCCTAACATATAAAGCTATGTCAAACCCAGAGCTGTTGGATATGCTACACCTAAAGAAATCCCAATCCCTCCGAGCTACACGTTCTAGGAACTTAAACCTTGTCACTACAATAAACAGGACTTGCTGGAGGGATAATTTCCTGTCCCAGAGACTTCCCATACTCTGGAACAAGCTACCCATCTATGTCAAGCAAAGTTTCTCATTAACACTCTTCAAGAAAAATCTTGATGAGTGGATGGGAAATAGGAAATACACCCTGGGGATCACTTCTGTGGCTCTGCTCGACAGGGGCACAGGAAATTAACTTTCTTGGGTTGGCTGGACGTATAAGAGAATTTAAGTACCTTTATCTGCTCTTTTTTTTTCAAAAAAATACAGTATTTAAATTGATTTTAACTGTGTGGAAGGAATATTAACTGAACTGGAAGTTAGTCAGTGTTTGCTGAATTTTGTTATTTGCTAGTAATTGCAGGTGTGGGGGTAGTCACATTCTTTGATTTCCTGTCCTTGCCTATTTAAGTGGTACAGTGTGAAATATTTTCTGCTTAAAAACCTCAGCTTTGGCCGGCTAAGAACTTGCTATATTCAACTGGACGTATAAGAGAATTTAAGTACCTTTATCTGCTCTTTTTTTTTCAAAAAATACAGTATTTAAATTGATTTTAACTGTGTGGAAGGAATATTAACTGAACTGGAAGTTAGTCAGTGTTTGCTGAATTTTCTTATTTGCTAGTAATTGCAGGTGTGGGGGTAGTCACATTCTTTGATTTCCTGTCCTTGCCTATTTAAGTGGTACAGTGTGAAATATTTTCTGCTTAAAAACCTCAGCTTTGGCCGGCTAAGAACTTGCTATATTCAACTGGACGTATAAGAGAATTTAAGTACCTTTATCTGCTCTTTTTTTTTTCAAAAAATACAGTATTTAAATTGATTTTAACTGTGTGGAAGGAATATTAGCTGAACTGGAAGTTAGTCAGTGTTTGCTGAATTTTGTTATTTGCTAGTAATTGCAGGTGTGGGGGTAGTCACATTCTTTGATTTCCTGTCCTTGCCTATTTAAGTGGTACAGTGTGAAATATTTTCTGCTTAGGAAAGCCAGCTTTGGCTATCTAAGGACTTGCTATATACAACTGGACAACTAAGAGAATTTAAGTACCTTTATCTGCTCTTTTTTTTTAAAAAAATACAGTATTTAAATTGATTTTAACTGTGTGGAAGGAATATTAGCTGAACTGGAAGTTAGTCAGTGTTTGCTGAATTTTGTTATTTGCTAGTAATTGCAGGTGTGGGGGTAGTCACATTCTTTGATTTCCTGTCCTTGCCTATTTAAGTGGTACAGTGTGAAATATTTTCTGCTTAGAAACCCCAGCTTTGGCCGGCTAAGAACTTGCTATATTCAACTGGACATATAAGAGAGTTTAAGTACCTTTATCTGCTCTTTTTTTTCAAGAAAAATACAGTATTTAAATTGATTTTAACTGTGTGGAAGGAATATTAGCTGAACTGGAAGTTAGTCAGTGTTTGCTGAATTTTGTTATTTGCTAGTAAATGCAGGTGTGGGGGTAGTCACATTCTTTGATTTCCTGTCCTTGCCTATTTAAGTGGTACAGTGTGAAATATTTTCTGCTTAAAAACCTCAGCTTTGGCCAGCTAAGAACTTGCTATATTCAACTGGACATATAAGAGAATTTAAGTACTTTTATCTGCTCTTTTTTTTTTTTAAAAATACAGTATTTAAATTGATTTTAACTGTGTGGAAGGAATATTAACTGAACTGGAAGTTTTCACTCTGCTCTTCAGTTAGTCCCACTCATCCTCCCTGTTTTTGTTTTGGTGTTAATCTTAGTGGCCTTGCAACTGCCCGCCCCTCTTGTAAATTTGTGTTTGGATACTCCTTCTGGGCCCATCTCATTTGATCACTCAACTGAGTGCAGTGAGATCATATTCTGATTTCAGGCACTCCTACTGTGTACAAAGAGAGCATCTGGGAAACAGAAAAAAAAATTTAAGCTTGTTTCCTGCCTTTCCTGTTAAGTGGTATAGACTATTTGTAGGCTTCTGAGCCCCCAAGCCCTTCTGTGTTAGAGGGAAGCCTTCTAGCTTAGTTTTTTTTTTCTTATAACTAGCCAGTTTTCTAGTTTCAGCACTCAAATCTGTTTCTTTGATCTCAGCACTTGTTCGGAAAAAAAAAATTTCATCTGCTTTTACTGTACTTGTGTTTCTACCTACTTTGTTTTACTTTTGCATCATCTTAAAAGTACTCAATTGTATTTATTACTGCTTGGTGTAACTTATTCTAAGCCTTTTGGTTTAAACACTTGGGCTTCGGACCAGTTGTTTTGCACTGAGAGGGTTTGTGGTCTGCACTGTAGTGGCAGAACAGGTAGCTTACATCCTTCTAGGTTGGGAACTGCTGATTGAGGGTTCAGTTTCTGTTATTCTAAAAGTGTATTAATTCTGGTTTAAGGACTTGGGCTTTCAGGCCAGTTGTTTTACATTAAGAGGGTTCGTGGTCTGCACTCTTGTGAGAGGAGAGGCTGGACTCTGCCCTTCTGAGATGGGAATTTCTGGTTGAAGGCTTATAGTGCATGCATATCTGAACTGCTTCTTACTGAAGTTGGTGTGCCTTGTTTGCTGTGGCATAGACTGGATTCCGGCCTGCTGGATCTAGCTTTGTTTGTGTAACTTGAGCACTAATCCAGGCATTCTCTAAAGTATTCCATTGTATTTATTACTGCTTGGTAGTAACTTGATTAAAGCTATCATTCTAAGTCTTTTGGATTAAGCACTTGGGCTTCAGACCAGTTGTTTTACATTAGGAAGGTTTGTGGCATGCACTGTGGAGGCAGGATAGGTAGCTTTCATCCTTCTAAGTTGGGAACTGCTGATTGAGAGCCCAGTGTCTGTTATTCTTAAAGTGTATTAGTTCTGGTTTAAGCACTTGAGCTTCAGGCCAGTTATTTTACATTAAGAAGGTTTGTGGTCTGCACTCTTGTGGGAGAAGAGGCTGGACTCTGCCCTTCTGAGCTGGGAATTTCTGGTTAAAGGTTTATAGTGCCTGAATATTTGAACTGTATCTTACTGAAATTGGTACACCTTGTTTGCTGTAGCATAGACTAGATCCAGGCCTGCTGAATCTAGCTTTGTTTATATGCTTGTTGTTTGTTTGCTTGTTATTTCCCTGGAACGCTAATTCCACCTAATACGTGGCTTCTCAGTGCTTCTGTGGATCACTAGTGATATCTGCATTGCTTACTGTACTTATTTCCTTGTTTCACTTGAAAGAAAGTTACTGTTTGTCGTTTTTGCATTTAAGTTACCTGTAACACATTGCACTTAAGTTACCTGGCACTTGCTCACTAAAGCAATTATATAAGTCAGCACTAAAAATTAAAAGCACTACACCCTCACTCCCCACTGGCCCTGGTTTTCAATTATTAAGGAATTCCCAATATTATTCTAGCATGTCCAAAGGTCAGTTGTCAATCTCCTCTTCGGTCCTGCTGGTGAATCTGGGAATCTTGAGGCAATGTTACAACTTCCTCGTGTACACAGACAACCCTCTCCTCCTCCCAACAAATTCCAACACATGTGAGAGATGCAACCATATAGCCAAACTGGAGGCTAAGCTCTCTCAACTCAGTACTGGCATAACCAGTCAGGAGGAGAAGGAAACCACACTCACTACAATTCCAGTCTCACATAGACCTACCACGACAGCAAACCAAACACATAATCACACAAAACATACTTGAGGCTCTAAATAAAGATCTGCCGAAGCAGCAGAGACCTCCAAAGCAGACACCCAAGCAGCCGCAACCCCAAAACAAAACACGTGCAACACATATCTCACAAAGCCAGTGCCAAACAGTCACAGCCCTTAAGACTAAACAACACACCTGATACACTTGTAATAGGTGACTCTATCGTCAGGCACACTGACGTCCCGCTCACCAGGCTGAACAAGGAGAGGGTCGCGGTGAGCAGCCTGTCAGGCGCTAGGATCCGCCACATAACACAAGCACTCAGGTCACTCCAAGGCAAGTACAAATATGACTCAGTCATTGTCCATGCTGGTGTGAATGACCTGAGACGTACCTCCCTGGACTACATGAAAAGAGACATAAAGGAGCTCTCTGAGCATGTAGCCCAGGCCGGCATGACCCTGACCTTGAGAAGCATCTTACCCTCACCAAGAATGATGCCACAATACGAAGACAAGATGATCAATTTCAACAATTGGCTTAAGTACTGGTGTCATTCAAAGGGGATCCAATGCCTGTCAGCTTGGGATGATATGCTCGTCAAGCCACGATGCTTCACTAGGGATGGCTTGCACCTGTCACCCCTGGGCTTTCGGATATTGGCAAAGGCTCTTGCTACCCCCATAGTGCCTTTTTTAGGCAAGGCTCAAAAGACAAACCCACCTCCATAGGTATCACAAGGGATAAGAAACTAAGAGTAATGCTACTCAACGCCAGAAGTCTAAACCTCAAGATGCACACACTCGAAACTCTCCTTAGCATGGAGAACATCGATATCTGTGCAGTAACAGAAACCTGGTTCAGGGCTCCCGAGAGCACACCAGCACTACCAGGTTATACCTCATACCATGCTTTTCAGCCCCAAAACTTGGACCGAGCCACAAAAGGAGGGGGAGTATCGATATTCATCAAAGATACCCACACCTCCAGGTTGGTGGCAAAGCACGAAGCATCAGAGACTATCCATGTGCAACTAACAGTGGGTAAAACTGCCTTCCAGTTTATAGCCTGCTACAGACTACCCTCCCAAACCCAGGAACCCCACTCGGCCTTCCTGAGAACACTGGAAAATACGAAGGTCTCTCCAAACACCATTATATTGGGTGACTTCAACTACCCAAACATAGACTGGGAGCATTACTCTAGCTCCAACACCCTAGCCCAAAGGTTCCTAGAATTTATAAACTCAAATGCTATAGAACAACTTGTTACCACTCCCACAAGAAGGGAAAACATACTGGACCTGATCATCACCAACATGGGGACTCTATGCTCCAGACCAGAAGTGTATCCCTCACTGGTAAGATCAGACCATAAACTAATCTCACTGGATATTCACATCCCGACCCCACCCCCTGCCCAGAAAACCACAGTGAAAAACTTCTCCAAAGCAAATTTCACACTCCTCAAAACTGAGGTGGAATCCTTCAAAGCCCCTGGGCCTGTGGAAAATACGGCCCAGACCGCAGAATCCTTTATAAACGCATTCTATGAACACCTTCAGGAATGCATGGATCATGCGATCCCAAATAAAACCAAGACCCAATCCTCCAAAGGCACATGTCCTGTCTGGTGGACCCCAGCCATAAACAAACTATACAATAGAAGGAGGAAGCTACTAAATGATAGAGCAAAATCCCAAAAAGGGAAGGCATCACTGATCAGTATTAGCAAAAAACTACGGGCACACATAAAATTGTCTAAGGCCAGCTTCGAGAGAAAAATTGCACAGGACACTAAGGATAATCACAAGGCTTTCTTTAGTTATGTTAGGAACCTGGGTGGTAATTCCCAGATATGCTCAGAATTAGTCCAAAATGACAAAAATACACCGAACCCACAGACATTGCCAACATCCTAGCTGACAGGTTCAGTGCAAACTCCCCTCCCACCAAAGGGCAAATATCTATCCCAGCAGAGTGCTGCCCCTGACATCTCAGATGCTAAGGTAAGAGCCGCCCTCTCCAAAGCAAAAACACAGCATCAATGGGACCAGATGGTGTCCCGGCTGCGTCCTACATGAACTCCAAGAAGAGCTAAACCCAAACATAAAACTACTGTTCAATCTCAGCCTTACTACAGGATATGTGCCCAAAGAGTGGTGTACAGCAACAGTGGTCCCTCTCCATAAAGGTGGTGCCTCAACGGATCCTGGAAACTATCGCCCCATAAGCCTGACTAGCTTGGTCTGCAAAGCTATGGAAAGGATCATCATGGACCTCATAAATAAAGATATTGGGGACCTACAAACACTGGATCCTACCCAGTTCAGCTTTGTTAAGGGCAGATCCTGCCTCTTAAACCTGGTTGATTTCTTTGAAACAGTCACCAAGGCCATTGACGAGGAGAAGGTGGTCCACACAGCCTACCTGGACCTCGCCAAAAGCCTTCGATACAATACCCCACTCGGGCATTATAGATAAGCTCACCAGCTTAAATATAAACCCTATGTCACTAGATGGATTGCAAATTGGCTCAAGGACAGAACCCACATGGTTAGAATTGCTGGAGCCATGTCAGACTCCAAACCAGTTACAAGTGGTGTCCCACAAGGCTCAGTCCTGGGACCTCTCTTGTTCAGTATATATTTCTCGGAGGTACAGGCCAACACGGAAGGACTGTGGCTGACCAAGTTCGCAGATGACTGCAAACTGGGCCATAATCGACTCTCCAGCCGACACAAGCATCCTTCAAAAGGGCCTCATAGAAACAGACAACTGGTGCCAGAGCCATGGCCTCAAGCTAAATGCCAAAAGTGTATAGTCATCCCCTTTGGCAAAACAAAGTGCCCACAAATTACCACATAGGTGGTAATCCATTAAGTACAGAAGAAGTAATTAGGGACCTGGGGACCCAAGTTGATAGCAATCTCTCATTTGACAACCACGTGGCCAAAGTGGTTAGAAAAACATTTTATATAGCCCACCTAATCATGAAGGGATTCACATCTAGATCAGGGGAGGTCATCGTGCCTCTTTACTCATCCCTCATCAGGCCCATAATTGAGTACAATGCCCCTTTTGGGATGTACCTTACCAGACACCTGCAGCAACTGGAAAGACCCCAAAAGTACCTCACCAAGAGGATCAAAGGGCTCAAACAGATGCCATATGCTGCCCGGTTAAAGAAACTCCAGCTCTACTCAGTGGCATACTGCCTGTTCAGAGGCGATCTGTGCCTGACATATAAAGTCATGTCCAACCCGGAATTAATGGACATGCTGCACCTCAGAAAATCCAAATCCTATCGAGCTACGCGCTCGAGAGACTTGAACCTCAGCACTGAAATAAATAGGACATGCTGGAGGGACAGATTCATAACCCAGAGGCTCCCTTCACTCTGGAATAAAATCCCAGTCCAGGTTAGGCAGAGTCCCTCATTGACTCTCTTCAAGAGGAATCTTGATGAGTGGATGGGAGATCGTAGGTTTACCCCGGGTATCACTTCTGTGTCACTGTTAGACAGAGGCACAGTATACTAACCTCGAAAAAGGGCATAGCAAAATAAATTTAAAAATGTGTAGCGAAAGCCAAACACATTCTAGCTAGGCTTATAAATGCCCTAGGGCAGATAGCCTAGTATGAACCTATGAACCTATGAACCTATAAGCCAGGGAACTTTGTTTGCTAGGCTTACTTAGGCCCTTGGGCCGATACATTAGTACCTACCTATGAACCTATGATCACTGCTGCAGTAGCCTTAGCTATATGGGCTATATCCTGCCAAGGATATAACAGCCAGTCTGCTCCCAAAGCTTCAGGTCATCAGGCAATTTGAGCTGAAATGGCCAAGAGATAAGTTTGGGCATAAAGCCATTCAGAATTTTCCTACCAGCAGAAAAATGGGGGCTGAACCCTAAACGGGCAATGCTAGGAACAACAAAAAATAAATGTCCACACCCTGACTTAAAAAACACACCAAAAAAACAAGGGGGATGGAGAGGCTACTGCAGCAGTGATCATTTGAACATCTACTGTTATGGTAAGTTCATCTTACACAACCATACTATGTGAATCATATTGAGCACTGCCACAGTAACCTTAGCTATATGGGTAGATTAGTTTAGCTAACTACATTTGGGTGGTGGAAGAAGACAGTCCAGGAGCCCATGGAGAATTGTGCTACCAAACCTTAATATGGACCTAGAGCAATATTCAAGCTTATAGTGCTTTGTAAAAAGTATGTAGAGAGGGCAAAGTAGCAGGTTCTAGAACAGTTCTACATGATATTAAGATCCTGGGAGAGTGGGCCTTGACCTTGCCTGGAATAGTTTTGCTATGGTTAGCATAACAAAATGTAAAAGCCTAAGATAACTATTTGGAAACAGTCTGTTTTGGCACAGGTTGTCCCCTTCTTCTTACCTTCACAAGAAATAAGCAATTGATCTGATTTGAAAGATTTGGATCTGTTACGATAGTACCTGAGTTTTCAGTGGACATCCAATGTATGGAGTCTACTTTCTCCCTCATTTTTAGACTTAGTAAACAAAACGGGGAGCTAGATAGCTTGGCTTAAAGTAAACTCGAATACCACTTTAGCCATAACAGAAGGATTAGTTCTTAAAGAAACCCTGCCATTATAGAAAATGAGACAGAGGTGACTCACCAAATGAGATTGCAACTCAGATACCCTTTTTGCAGATGTCCAAGTAGTCAGTAAAATTGTTTTCCATGTTAAGAATCTAAAGTCAGATAGATTAGCTGGTTCAAGTGGATCAAGCGTTAGTTTCTCTAACATAAAATTAACATCCCAAGGAGGGGCCATTGATTTTCTTGGAGGCCACTTATGCAAAACCCCTTTCAAGAACATTTTGACATGAGACTGCCTTGAAAGATGAGGCTCCATGAGCAGACATGCTGAGATGGCCAATAACTGAACCATGATAAAGGAATAAGAAAGGCCATAGGATAATAACTCAGACAAATATTGTAAAACCAGAGAACAACTAGCCTTGAATGGGTGCTGTTTATGTTGTTGGCACTAACTAAAAAGCCTTTTCTATTTGCTAATATATGATTTTCTAACAGCAGGTTTTCCTGTCTCCATTAGTATCTGTTGCACATCCTCAGTAAAACAGGTGCCTAAAAGGAGTCAGGACCCTAGGCAGTCAACTGAAGATGACTGATATCAGGTGTATCAAACACCCCTGTTCTTGTGTGACTAGATCCAGTCTGTGAGGAAACGTGGTAATTGCCCCTGGCCATTTCAAAAAGAAGGGAGAACTACAGTTGTCTGGGCCAGAGTGAAGTCATCACAAAGATCTTGGAGGATTCCTTTTGAATCTTAATAAGTACCCTGGATATTAGTGGAATGGGTGGAAAAGCTTACAGGAACATTCCTATCCAAGAAAAAGAAAGAGCATCTGTCTTCCAGCCTTATTGCATGGAATCCTAGAGCAGTATCTTGACAGTTGCTTGTTCACAGAGTAGGCAAAGAGATGTACATGAGAAACTCCCCACAGATGGATAAAATCTTAGAACACTCATGATCTAGTTTATATTCATGAGTGTCTACTCCGGCCCTGCTCAGCTTGTCTGCCACACAATTTTGCTCTGAAAAAATGTAGGATCCCAGCAGAGTAAGACTGTACTGTGAAGTGATATCCTAAGCTAACATAGCTAGTCTGCAAAGGGGAACAACCAGGTTCCTCCTTACTTGTTGATGTACCACATTACTGTTGTATTATCTGTAACTAGTTGAAGAGGTCCTGGGGACCAAAGATGGTTCAGAGAGTTGACTGCTTTGATCAGGGCAAGCAGTTTGGGGATATTTATGTGCTTGCGTCTATGCTTGCATCTGTCCTTGGTGTCCCACAGCACCCTGCACTTTTGTCCCTCAAGAAACTTCTCCCCAAATCTAAAGAGTCTCTAGTGACTGACTGCTTTGTAGCAGGAAGGGAGAAGGGGAGACCTGGATTTAAGGATATCTGTTGTCACCGCTAAAAGATTTCTCTTTTGACAAACTCCAGCACTGGGATTTGAAAAGATAAACCCCCGGATTCACTAATCCTCCATGTAAGACTTAATAAGTCTTACTCGGAGGCTGCAGTTGAATGGATTGACATCAGCATGCCATGAATATTCATGAGGGCACGCTGACTCATCCGTAACTGTTACATGGACTGAGTAGGAAAGCAGGGGGCATGTCCGACTGCCGAGCAGTCTAAATGTGCACGCCCCTGCAAGGTTTTAAAAAGCATAATGTCAACACACAAGAGCGAGTTCCCTCAAATTTACTTGTACCCAACACCACACTCCCTGTCACTGTAAACCCCATCACACTTATATAAAGTAAATAATTATATATATTTTTTTAAATCCACGATATAGCTGCCCGTATTTGCGCGTGTGTGCGGGTGTGCCCATTGCTTAGCTAGAGTTAGCAATTCTGACAGGGAAGAGCATAAGAAAGAATGTTTATGCCAATCACACCAAATTGCAATAGCGTAATGTTAGAGCATATGCACAAAGAGAAGGCATTCACGGTTCGAGTCCCACCACTCCTCTTCTTATTTATGTTTTAAATCAGTATTTGAAATAATACCAGACATATATGATTAAAATTTTATTAAAAGCAGTGACATAGCCAATGTATCAGTGAACAAACTAAATATTTTTAAAGGACCCAGATATATAATAGCCTGCTGTTAAGCAATGCTTTACACAGCTAAACACAGGTACCCATAGTTTAATAGTGCTTTACCCAGCTAAACAGAGGTGCCGATAGTCTAATAGCACTTTACCCAGCTAAACAGAGTTGCCCATAGTTTAATAGTGCTTTACCCAGTGCAATAGAGTTGCCCAAAGTTTAAAAGCGCTTTACCCAGCGCAATGTGTTTGCGCGGATGTGCGTGCCGTGCCAACCAGGGCACCATAGGGCATCGTTGAGCAACGTAGAACTAAGTTGCTTAAACACAGCCACACCCCCTAGCCTGTTTAGACAGTATTAAAATAAAAGAATGACAAGGTTCGAACCCAGGACCCTATGCATCATAATCAAATTACAGAACCACTAAGCCATGACAACATAGGGGAAGCAGCCACTATTAACATTCATAAACTTACGAATGGTAGTTTAACCATTACTAAGCAGGTCTGCAGTCAGCCGAGAATTTTACAAAACGGCCAGTCACAATAAAGTGTGGGAAATGCGGCATATTTAAGCCCCATAGGCAGGAATACTCACCATAACTGATTGTAGCTCACATTTGCAGTCAGAATGGCAGGTGCAGGAGAGGGTTCACACTTCCGAGCACAACGTTGGGGCATCGAGGAGTCCAAATACATGGTTTGGCTCCTTGTCCACTGTCATGAGTCAAGACTCCTGCAGGGCCAGTTCCAAGGGATGGAGTACAAGGCAGAGGCCTGGAACCGGTTAGCTTGTAACCTCACCAGTGCCACAGGCATTCCTCGGACTGGTGAGCAGGTCCGTCACCACCATGCAGACCTGAAGAGATGAAAGCAGGACCGCCTGAACCAGTGGATACAGGAGGCCCGTGGGAGGAAGAATGACCCACAACTGAGTATGTAGCCATGGAATGCAGTATGTAAGAATTGATAATGGAGTATGTATAATGGATAGGTATGTCTCAATATCCCTTCATTTACTTTACAGCTGCAGGTGACCGTGCTACGAATCAGCAAGCCTATGCTGATAGGCTGCTAAGGCTGTGCCACCAGGCAGGTTAGTGATTATTCTGCATGCATTGTTATATAAAATATGGGAGAGAGCATGAAAGAAAGTGTTGTAGTACAATAAAACAGCCACAGAATTGCCTGAATAAGTCCTCTGCATGTACTGTCAGATAAAAGCATCAGAGAGGCAGAAAAAGAGTGTAGTAACCCATTAAGAAAGGTAACATATGTCTGGAATAATATCTCTTCAGGCACTGTCATATAACATAAGTGAGTGAGCCTGAAAAAAGATTGTTCTAACCTATTAATAAAGGTATAACATGTCTTGAACATGTCTGCCATAAACACCGTTAAAACCAATAAAGGAGTGTGCCTGTGGAAAAGTGTGCAATGTCATTAATAAAGGTCTAAAACCCAGAGTGTGTCTGTGTCACAGAGTCTGAAATGTTGTTGTACCCTTGCATTATACAAACATTACTGTTTGAAAATGTGCTGGCAACCCAGAGTTAAGCAGTCCCATATAAAGTGGGTGATTGAAGTGCTAGTAGCTGTGAAACATATATACAGTCCACAATAGTCAGTTACTGGCTGACATGAATAAGTAAACCTGGCACACATGTAGCATGTAATTATTCACCAGAAATGTGAGTGTGTGTCAAGAAATGCAGGGTTCTGTACAAATCGAAGTGAAAATGTCATGTGAAAACATCCCAGATATGTAGATAAAGAAATATAAATGCAAACAAAAAATATGTAGCAGTAACCTGGACAGTTAGTATGTCAGATATTGGTCAGGCATATATTGAACTAGCCAAACCCATGACACAACCTAATGTATGGTGGCAAGTGTAATAATACAGGTAGGGGATATACACTTGCAGTCACTGGGAATGTAGTGTAGACTAAAAGGTCATTATAAGATGTTAACCAAGGTTTTTTCTACACCCTACCGTATGTGCATAAACCATGCAATTCTACACCTCAATGGGTATGTGTAACCTTAAATATTTGTTGGGACATATGTCCTATTGTTTTATAAATATTTGCATTGATGTTAATGCATCTGCCCTGTTCAAACACCACATTCATGGTGGCCTGTTGCTACCAAACATCCCTGCATGCTGTTGGAATATCCACTGTCATTCAATATATGCATGTGTTATGCTTGCTGTTCAACTGTTGGAACCTTGGTGTGTTGGGTTAATGGGAATATTACTGCATGTTGTTACAACTAATCTGGAATGCTGTTGTTTATGTTGTAATTAAACACACTTAATCACAGAACGTATGGGAAGGCTGGTCCCAGAGGACCCACCTGTCCCTCCTCAGTTGGCAAGTGCACCTGGCACCAGCGGCTCTGGTGCCCAGGCCGGGCTCCCCTCCTCCATTGTTCCTGTGCCACCTTCAGGTGGAAGCACTTCTGGGGATGGGGCTTGTCCTCCCCGTGCAAGCGTGGGCAGAGTAGGGCCACCTGTCACCCTTGCTAGGGTCCGGGCTGTGGTGCGTAGGGAGATCCAGCGTTCAGTCACTGACCCCCTATGCCAGCTCGAGGCGAGAGTGGTGCATCTCTCGGTTGAGCCTGCCCATCCTACACAGCCCTCAACACAGCCACCCTCGGGGCTGTGAAGGTGCAGTGATGACTGCCCATGGGTGGGGATCTCAGTTCCACTGTTACCATCTGTGGGCTCATGGGCTTGCGATTTCCAAACATACTTCCCCAACAATTGTGTTCACCCACCCCATGTGTCAATCTCTGCCCCTGTATGCGTCTTGTTTGTGTTGTCTATTTACCTCCCCAACCTACCTCCCCAAATATACCTACTTCTTCTACCTCATATTCCACTCTCACCTGAAAAAAAAAATAAAAAAAAGGGCAATCTGTTCCCACAAAAATATTAAGCCCCATACATAGCTGCCCAATTCGCACACATGTCCGCTGGACATGTAAACTGATAATTCTAATTGGCAGTACAACATACTTTGTTGTCCTCACCCCTCTTGCAGGGGTGGAAGGTTTCAAATTTCACACCAAATTTCAAACATATGCACAGCTGTTGCTGGTAAAGAAATGGGCAGCTATGGACCTTCCCTACACCCATCCTGCACATCCCGAGCTGGTTTCCTTACTGTCTTTTCCTCTTTGTGCCCCCTTTTTCACCACTTTCCTATCTCCCCATTTTTTTTTCTTTAAAAGAAATTAGCGTGGGGGTTAGCGGGAGTAAGCACTTTTAAGCAGTAGTTAACGGGGGTGCTTGAGTGTGAGCTTGTGTGCTCTTAGATAAGCATTGCTAAGCGTAGCACAAACCTGCGCAAACCCGCTTACTACTGCTTAAAAGTGCCTTAGTCACTCTGTATGACAAGGCCCTTGTACTGCTCAGCAGCAAAATAAAATACCCTTGTCAGTGTCGAACCCGGGCCCTTGGACTCACCAGTCTGCATGAAGTACCACTACACCACAGCAGATATACAATAACTTAGTGCTGAAAGCAATATATCATGCATTACCATGAGTGAATGTAAAGGGAAAATAGGAATGGCATAACACAAATCTTGTTCTGTGGGCCTTAACCAGCAAGTGTTGCATACTCTCACGTATATATTTCAAAAGCCTCAGGGAAAGGTACATATAACTGGGATACACCTGTGATATATTTCAGCCCCAAGGGTGGCTGTGCTGAGGTCTGTGTAGAATGGGCAGACTCACCCGCTTACAACTGCTTAAAAGTGCCTTAGTCACTCTGTATGACAAGGCCCTTGTACTGCTCAGCAGCAAAATAAAATACCCTTGTCAGTCTCGAACCCGTGACCTTGGACTCACCAGTCTGCATGAAGTACCACTACACCACAGCAGATATACAATAACTTAGTGCTGAAAGCAATATATCATGCATTACCATGAGTGAATGTAAAGGGAAAATAGGAATGGCATAACACAAATCTTGTTCTGTGGGCCTTAACCAGCAGGTGTTGCGGAATTGCATGACATGACTGTGAAAAGAGAATCAGCCATGCTAGTAGGGAATAATGTTACAGTAGCACCTTACAAACCCCACACAGTATCAGAGCATGATAAACACTGGCATATTTGCATAGGTCACAGGCCAGATCTCCCAACAGTGACTGCTCTACAGTGATGACCCTGATTTGTAAACAAATGTTAGCTGTGCCCCTCTGACTCCCTGTGAAATGTACTAACGGGAGGCAGAAAGGTGGGGAATCTCACTTAATGACAAATGCCAATAAGTGAGAGTAGACACTGCTTGCACGTCAGAAAAGGTGTAGTAATACATATTCTCTGAATCCCCCAAAGTCTGAACTGAAAAATGTCTGAAATATATCACAGGTGTATCCCAGTTATATGTACCTTTCCCTGAGGCTGTTCAAATATATACATGAGAGTATCTGAGACCTGGAAGAGTCAGAAACACACAGGCATATCAGCTTGTCTGCTGTTACACACTCTGCAAATAGCTGTAGAATGAATCCCACAAGCATGCCCTTATGTAGAAGTACAACACAGAAATATCAAAGGATGTAGCCATGTACTGCTAGCAACCACCTGTGACAATGCCATTATTCAGGTTCTGAAAAGACTGCTGTGGTGCACAGTCAAAGAATACTAGGCTGACCTCTGTCTACCATCTGGATATGTCCACAGGTGGGAGCTACTCAGACAGACTACTAGCCTTTATAGACTTACAGGTACACAGCAACTCTGCATGTTCAGCAAGATAAACATCACACGATAATAAATAATGCACTCTGCACTTCTGCACCCTTACCCAAAGGTACTATATACCCGTGTAGTCAGGCACAACCAAGGGTGTAGGTAGGCATACACAGTAGTGAAATATGTCCAGTTGTCCTGAGCAGACTGTGCTAATGTCAACACAAACAAACCACAAACTGTTCAGAAGTGAGTAACGTACTAATTACAGTGTAGCAGTTCACAAACAGTGCATGTGCCTGATATTCATAATTGGTAGTACAACACACTTAGTTGTCCTCACCCCTCTCTCAGGGGTGGAAGGTTTCAAATATCCCTCCTAATGTATTGCAGTTGCTGGTAAAGAAATGGGCAGCTATGGACCCTCTCCACACCCATCCTGTACATCCCAAGCTGGTTTCCCTACTGTCTTCCCCTCTTTGTGTACCCTTTATCACCACATTCCTATCTCCCCAATTACTTTTCTGTCAAAGAAATGAGTGCAGGGGTTAGCGGGAGTGAGCACTTGTAAACAGTAGTAAGCGGGTTTGCACCAGTGTGCGCATGTGTGCGCTTAGCTTAGCATTGCTAAGATATGATAAGCTAAGCCAAGCTTGGCTTAGTATTGCTAAAATAAAATAAGCTAAGCTAAGCTTAGCTTAGCATCGCTAAGCGTCACGCAAACCTGCACAAACCCGCTTACAACTGCTTAAAAGTGCCTTAGTCACTCTGTCTGACAAGGCCCTTGTTCTGCTCAGCAGCAAAATAAAAAACCTTGTCAGTCTCGAAATCAGGACCTTGGACTCACCAGTCTACATGAAGTACCACTACACCACAGCAGATATACAATAACTTGGTGCTGAAAGAAGTATAACATGCATTACAATGAGTGAATGTAAAGGGAAAATAGGAAAGCCATAGGAATACATTGCAATAACTACTGTTGTATGCCAGTTAATTCCCTAATTCAAAAAGAAAGTACATACTCCCATGTATCCAGTGTTAGCATTAGGAGGTGTGAGTAAACCTACACACTGAGAAGAGTGTACTGGAAGAAGCAACAGTCAGGTTTCAGTACAACATGCATTTCACTGGCTACAACCCAGCTTCAGATATGAGACATATACCAACCTTCTGACTGAGACAACAGTGTCCACAGCAAACAAGCATGGTCCCCACCTTGCAAAACTGAAAGGGCTATGCCTACATAACCTATCATTTTATAGCAGTGTCCTGAAATCACAGTGAGAACTGCAATTACCACACAGCAGGCTGCATGCAATTACTAAATGGTGGGCACCAATTGGTGCAGAGGCCATCACATGCACATGTGCAGATACCTAGAAAAGCAGCCTGTATCTGCTGTCCACACATGCAATAATATCATTGCAACAACTGGGAGAGAGAGAGAGCGAGAGAGACAGACAGAGACAGACAGACATAAACAGGCAGAAGGAGACAGATGCTGAAAACAAACAGCAACACACAGAGGAAACAAAACCAAATAAATAAATAAATAAATAAATAAAAAATAAAAAAACAACACCTACAACAGACGGAGGTGAGGAATACAAAGGTAAGGTATGTAACAGATATGTATTTGGTGATATCCGAAAGATGTGTCTGAAGGGTACTCTACATACTGTGAATCATCCATATGTGGCAGCAGTCCGTATCTATATGTACATGCACATTTGCATAGGGCAAGGGACATACTGCAACTGTTAGTGAAGGCTGGACATAAGTATGTTGTTGAAGGCTGCTACGTGCACATATGTATGTAGGTTGTAGTGTGTGGCATTGCAGAAAGCAAGCAGTGCTGGTATATGTCATGTGGTGTTAAACGCTGTGGGACTGAGCTACAGGCAGTGAGGCCTGCAACAGCTATACAGCCTGAGGACAGCAGAATGCATTCTGCACAACATTGTGCAATAGTATTACATAACCATATGTCTCACAACTGTTGCATAATTGACATCCCCACCATGAAAGGTAGGCAGTATATGTGCCTATATGTGCAGCTATATGTACAGCAATGGATGTTTACATGTATGTGTATATATACATGTATATATACATATATATATATGTGTATATATATATATATATATATATATATATATATATATATATATATGGATATATTTTGATATATATGGATATATATGGATAAATATATATATATATTGATATATATGGATATATATAGATATATATAGATATATATAGATATATATGGGTATATGTAGATATATATAGATATATATAGAAATATATAGATATGTATGGATATGTATAGATATGTATAGATATGGATAGATATGGATAGATACGGATAGATATGGATAGATATGTCTATATGTATGTATGTGTGTATATATATATATATATATATATATATATATATATATATATATATATATATATATAAGAGAGTGAGGGAGACACAGGGTCATATGTACTGCAACAGGTGCCTGTTGTCCAAGGCATGGACTGAACACCAGTGTTGATACCGCAGTGCCATACCCCATTCTAAAACACCTTACGCAGTAACTGCCACATAAGTGGTAGCCTGCCTAACACTGATGGTGTCAGAAGGGTACACGGGACACAGGTGGACAGTAGGCTCCCCTTTGATAATCACAGTGACAGCAGTAGTAATGTAATCTGTCTACGTGGTACGTGTCATCACAAAAGGTGTGTCATCTAGGGAAATAAAGGTCGGTGTTCCCCTCTACTCATCACAATGCCCCATGTGGTATATACCTCACATGGCAACTACAGCAAGTGGAAAGGCCACAGACATACCTAACAAAGAGTAATACTGCCCTCAAACACATGCCCTATGCAGACTGACTCACAAACCACAGCTAGAGTGTGTTGCATACCGCCCACCCAGAGGTTACCACTGCCAGACATACAGAGGTATGTCACTCCCATAGCAGTCGGCCAACCACCGTGACAACACCTCACAATCCCTCTGGGCTACATGACCTTGGGCCCTAATCCTTGTCACCTCACTAAACAGCACATGCTGGAGGTACAGGTTCCTATCCACAAATATACCATACTCTGGACTAAACCACCCAGCATGAACAAACAAGGCTCCTCATTAGCAGATGTCATACATACCCCTGATATTGTTTTGGAGATAGGTAATATGCCCTGGGAGTCACCTCTGTGTATCCGGTTGACAGGAGCAAGTGAAATCACATTACATGTGTGTCAAATGCCAGGGTAGCATATGGCTAGGGTGCTCTAGGCCCTAGGGCCAATAGCGTATTACCTACCTATGACACAATGCACACACACACACATGTACTCAGTGCAATACCTGCTATGTGAGGTGGAATGAGTGTGACAGTGACTGTGTGCAAGGTTTGTAAAGGTGTGATAGCTTAGTGTGAGGTTGTGTCTGTCATGGTAGTTTGTGTCCTAGGTGTGAGGTTGGAGAAAGATGTGTCAGTTATTAGGATGCAGACATAGTAGGATGGCATATGTTGTGACGTAGTTCCTTGTGTACGACTATGGTGTCCCAATGTAGGCTGAAGCAATACATGTATGCTCAGTAAGTGGTACTGCTGCTGACTCCAGCTCACATATGAACTGTTGTACTACCTGAAGCTGTAGGCCAAAACAAAACAGCATGGTGTATGTTCACAGTCCCTGGTAACACTGTCTTGTGTGTTTCCTGTAGTCTGCACAGATTACATACCACAGGCATAGGTATCTGTAAGTAGGGGCACACAGTACTATAAGGTACACAGGTAATGCTCATCTGTGTCGGCATACATCTATGTGTTGTATGTATGTCTGAAGTGTGTTTAATGATGCCTGTACCATGCCCGCAATGACATGTGTGTTACAGGGTATGTGTGTGTACCTAGCAACATGTATACTCTGTTACAGCAGTATGCCAGCTATATTAACAACCGTGCACATATGTTAGGTAGGGGTATGGCATCAAAGACTAGGGTGGTTGACCGGTAATACTGTAAATGTACATGACATTCATTGCATTGGATGACATATTTCTTCATGCATTAGCTTGATATATACCCCTGGGGTGAGGTTGTGCATTGTATCCCAAACAGTGTGCCGACTACTGGTGTATACTGGTGTCTTATATGGAATGTTGCAGGCACTGTCAGACAGTTGTGGGCTGAGCACTGATATGTGGTATTGAATGTGTGTATCCTCTGATAGACAGATAGATGCTATATATGGCAGTTAAGTGATATCTGTACTTCATAATGTTGTGTGCCACATGACATGCTCACACATATCGTTTAATTGTCTTCCAGGGTTATGGCTCATCAACGTAATCCATCGTATTCAGCTGCGGAGGAGCAGGAAATTCTGAACAGCCTGGTGCAGCACTATAACCTGCTTTTTTCCAGGGCCAGCCAACACCAGCATGACCGTACTACACTGTGGAAAGGCCTTGTTCGCCGGGTAAATGACATAGGCATGCATAACCGGACATATGAGCAGGTACGCCATCACTGCAGTGATTTAATTAGACATGTCCGGTGGTCTGCGTCTGATATCCATAGGCAACAGCTTGCCACAGGTGGTGGGGCGGCCATACATCCCCCCCTCACCAGAGTGGAGGAGCTGCTCCTAAGCGTGGTGGCTCCTGGCCTACAGCAGCAACAGTGTCACACATGGGTCATCATGGAGGCCGGAGCCACCCAGCAGGATGACATGGAGCGTGCAGGTAATACACCCTAGCTGTAGACTACCGTTACCTGTATTGTTAGAATATGCATATGTGAGATGTGTACTGTGTGTTTAGCAGTTGTGCTGCCTAACGTGTGCAATACTATTTGGAATAGTATCCGTACACCTGTGACTGTTGACTGTTGTTCCACTGTCGTTTAGCACACTCACAGTAGCAATGCCACAGTTGTGGCCACTGACAAACTATGTCATATTCTTCTAGGTCCCGCTGGTGTGACAGCAGGGCAGACAATACATGCTGGTGAGTGTGTTAACACTTTAATATTGGTAATGAAATGTGCATGTCATAGGGAGGTGTAGGCCATGTACACGTAACACACCTACGCATAATGCATGCTGTGCATGTTTGCTGTGAGACATCAATCATCTCAGTAAAGTCAGTAGCTGCCTCAATCACATGCAATGCACAGTGCAGCAGACACAATTGTGGCAACACTGTACTGCACATTGGATATGCATAGTTGCTACAGCTGTACACAACAGAACACGTTTAGCATACGCAGTACACGAAAACATGCTACATTTGGCATTACCACACACCCGCTGTAAGGTCACACTTCAGTATCCCACATGTCATGCACACACACATGATGTACTGCAGGGGTAGAGGCCTATCATGGGGCTGTGCAACACTCTGCAACACATAACACAGTCATGTTAGGCAATGCTCCCTATTGGGCACCTCACACACCCATGTACAAGGTGGCTGTGTAATTGTGAACGTAGGCATGTCACTGCAGTTCAGGTACAGCATGCTAGGCGGTGGTCTTGCACACATTAGTAGTTGTGAATGACCACAAGATTCATGTTGATGATGGCACAGGTTACTACACACCATCCAGTTACAGTGACCACAGTACTACTCATAGCAGTCATTGCTTTGCACCTCAGTGTTGTGTGTGTGCAAACATATGCACCTATACACAATATGCATAGCATGTTGTCTGTGTGCTTACATATGCCAGTATACACAATATGCACAGCAGTCACCATCCACACAAAGTGTCACATATATGTCCTGGAATGCTAGTGGGTGTATAGGTCACTTGACACACATTGGGTATGTGTGGTGTTTAATGCTGCAGTCGTGTAGCATGCCATGCTATGTCTGGCACCCACATATCTGCAATATGTCCCACACTCACCATAACCACTGTACACTGGCCATGTCGAGCACTGGGGCTCCTTCACATCAACATGCACCGCACATCCCGTGTGTGTACATAGCATGCATGTGCTACACCCTTGCCCACTATTATCTGCTATGGACACAGACACTGCACTCAGACATGGATATCTATGTGTTACACAGATAACACATGCAGCCATGGCATGTATACTTGTGAGTGATGGTGCACAGGGCATTGTAGAGCTGATAATACCTGCACAGAAATGTTGTGTCCATGTACACATTGTGTTCCAGGGTGTAGCCAATCACTGAACAACTACACAGTTGCATCATAGCCATGTATACTGCCATTTAATAGGGGCATCTACACTTGCACTGCATGGTCTTGTGCAAAACATATTCTGCATGCTGACACATGTGTGGTGACTGTCTACCTTGTGATACTGACACCCACCTTCACCCACTATAGAGTATGTGTTGGATTGCTGGTATGTGTGTGTATGTGCTGTAGTGAGGTGTGTATTAGTGTTCATGTGTGCATGTGTGCATGTGTTCATGTGTGCATGTGTGCATGTGTGCATGTGTGCATGTGCAGACCGTAAAGTGTGTTTCCTGTCTTCCTCTCACAGGTGCTGAGGTAGGGGGTTAGCAAAAGCAGCAGACAACCTGAAGTCACTGCCACAAATAGTGGTAATGATGACACATGTATTTTGGCACAGGAAGATTTGACAGGGTCTGTCATTGGTCCGCCAATCGACAGTAGACAGCGTTCAACCCCATCTATGTGCACACTCATGCTGTCAATACATCCCTCACCACCAATGGCCATAGGCGAGGGACAGCATACAGTTGGCATTGACCAGGAGAGTGTGGTACCCATGGCACTTGCATTCCATCACAGCAGCCATAGCCATAGACCCGGAATGGTACCACATAGGCAGAGGTCCAAGGGTTCTCGGGGGAGCACCACTGGTCGTATTGCCCCTGGCAGGCGTGCCCTCACAGGTCTTATGATGACCAGTATGTTCCGGGCTGTAATGCAGGCTCAGGCACGTATGGAACGGTACACCAGGCAGGGACTTTGGGCGCAGAGGGCACATTACACCACTATCAATGACAGCATCCGTGACCTTGCCGGTGCCATCCGGACTTACACTGAGGTCATTGATAGACATTGGGGGGGAGACATTAGATGCCCTCCACAACATGTCTTCCATGAGCCAGGACCGTGCGGGAAGGTTGCGACATCGACGCGGACGCATGCCAGCAACAGCAACAGCTGGCAGTGGTCACGGATGGCCCACAGTTCACAGCCACTCCTGTAGTGGCAGTACCAACCCCAGCAATGCTGGGGCTGGCCTGTCCATTGACCATCCCAGTAGACAATGTGCATGTGGCTCTGGCCAGTCCCAGCAGGGACATGGGTCCAGTTGTCATACCTCTGCCTCTGATGACAGTACCCAGTCAGGGTTGGTACCCGATACTGTTCGTAGCACCCCTGCCAGGCACAGGTACTGTGTCCGTGGCTGGAGACAGTGATCTGTACAGCCTAGCAGGTACAGTCTGTGGCTGTCCCACAAACTACTGTATATGGCAGCCACATGGTGGAGCTGTGAGCATGCAGACACACACACATTAAACAAACAACTAGGGCTCACACATACACACACACATTACATCAACATTGGCCCATGCTGTACTGTTGTCACTCACACACACACACACACACACACACACACACACACACACACACACACACACACACACACACACACACACACACAGACATGTCGATTGGATGGGTCAATGTCAGGCTCTGGCAAACAACAAAACGCCCTATGCATATGATGATACCTGTGTTACCTCCTGTCATCTGCATTGATGGAGGGACAGGCTAACATGGTGCTGATGCACAGGGTGACACTATAGCAGTGTAGCAATAATAGCAAGTTGTCAACAAGGAAGTGTAACGACATCCTTGTAGGTATATCTTAGCAGACATTATGCATCAAAGCTCTGATTGTCAATGTAGCATTGTTTACACCACTGTTAGGTCTGAGTATGTATTGTCCACCAGTGTGCCACTTGGCTGAAGTGTAATGTGTTGCCAGCATGTGTTAGTGAGTGGACAGTACATGTGTGATGTGTGCAGTACAGATTAGCAAGTGTACATCTGTGAACATGGTGGGTGCACACTGTCTGGATGTACGTGCATAGTGGACACATGGGACGTGTGGCATACCCTGTCGTACACATTGTTAACATCTCATAGTATCTTTCAATGGCCAGTATGCATTCTACTACAGTTATGTACTAACATGGGTAGACGTGTAAATGACATGGGTTGACACTATGCTGTGGGTGATATTGTTAATATCTGTCAATGATTTGTGGTCTGGTAGTATACACAACCTCAACAGCATGACTATAAGCAACCATTGGATGATGTCCTGACAAATGACACACAGTAGTAGGGAACCCAGTAACAATTGGATCCTTCCGGTGCTACACTATAACACTAACCAGTGGTAATGACTGCCACCCATTCCTGTGACCACACCTGTTTGGCATATAGCCCCCTTAGGTACATGCAGACACACTAGGGATGTGTCCATCCAAATCTGGAAATGCATGGATTGGCCTACAATGCATTCCCTGGATGGGACGCATATCCTACACAAGGGTATCATACAGACAGATACTTGTTGTCTGATACATGCTGTATAGCAGTAAGCCGACTATGGCATAGTCATCCTCATGTACTATACATACTATCCCATCAGTATCACACAGGTGGTAGCCCTCAGCATGTATGTTGGGTACCAATGTGTACATACAGCCTCATGTTATGTCATGTGACCCTTGGTATCCACATATCCATAGGTATTGTGGAGTCCTAAGGTGCATCACATAAGACATTAGAGGCCTGAATGCATATCCACAAGGCAGTCATACAACTATAAAGACTGTACATTCTTGGCAGTCGTTGTTGTGTATGACCATGTCTGACATATACCCCAGGCATATACCCTCACTCACACTACTCTTAAGTAACTGTCATGGGTGTGTGTGCCACAGATGACCTTGGCCACAGAACACGACAGTGGATGGCCTTGTCACATACATACATATGTGACCTACGATCTGAGAAGCAGCGGCACAACCTGTCAATGGAAACAAATGTATTCATGTAGTATGCAGGCTTCACACCTATGTATTGATTGAGGGGACATGTTCACATATATATTTGCCACACAGATACCTGATGTTTGCAATGCACTACTGTTGTAATCATACTATAGTAAAAGCAAAACCCACACCGCATTGATGAACAGTGACACACACACAGTCAGCATTTGCAGGATTCAAACCACCTAGCTATGTTATGATACTAGAGAGTGATGCATTAACACAGCATGCTATCTGCTTTATTGGATGGTTTCCCTTCTCCGGCTGTACTTGTAGGATTTTGACATCATCAGTCTTTCCAAAGAGGAATGTACCTCTTTTAGTGTGTTTTCCCAGTCTCCAAAAAGGGGACACCTCTCAAAGGAAACTGCACACATATATACAGCTGACTGTTCAGGTGCATAATCTGTTTGCTCTGTAGTTTGTGCATGACACATATTGGGAATAAATGTATTCCACTTGTTGCCATGCTTTTGGCAGTGGGGGTAGCTTCATTCTACATGTGATATCTCCTGGTATGATGATATGGACTATTGTCAGTGGGAGATGGGTATGTACATATGGGCCTGTCTGTCATGATGCCGGCATTGTCACTCAGGTACAGTTGGCCCTGACTCAGGACATATATGGGTGTACATTGCTATTTATGACATAGCTGAAGGAGGTGTCATGATTCAGTCTGGACTCCTTCTCAGTTACTCTTTACAAAACACCAACGAACATGAGCACTAATCCCTGTTATACTCTTTTACACGCTTAACACCCTACTGATCCTTTGTGATCAGGCTACAGAGTATGTCATGATAATATCCTGGCATGTCCAGGGGTCGGTTTCTTGTGTACTCTTCAGTCCAGCTGTGGATATTGTGATATTGGCACAATGTCACATCTGCCTCATGTACACAGACAACCCTCTCCTCCTCCTAACAAACTCAGATATATGTGTGAGATGCACCTATATAGACATACAGGGTGCTGAACTCTCTCGACCCATGACTGGCACAGTCTATCAGGTGGTGAAGGTAACCACACACACCACATATCAGTCTCACATATCCTCTAGCAACAGCACTCAAACCACATTATCACACATAGACACACTCGGATGCTGTAAATGTACTCTACCTAAGCAGCAGAGACCTCCAAAGCAGACACACACGCACCTGCTACCCCACTACAATACCCACATATCACATAGTTCACAATGTCACTGTGCCACACAGTCACTGCCCTTCGGGCTTAACAACACACCTAGTACACTTGTAATAGGCGACACTTATTGTCAGACACACTGACGTACCACTCACCAGCCCTAACAAGGGAATAGTCACATTGGGCTGTCTGTTGGGTGCCAGGATCTGCCGCATAACACAGGCAGTCAGGTCACTCCAAAGCAAGTACAGGACTGGCACCATCAGTGTCTATGCTGGTGTGTATAACCTCAAATGTTACTCCCTGGACCACATGACATGATACATGGAGGAACACTCTGATCATGTAGCCCAGGCCAGTATGATCCTGACCTTGACTAGTATCTTACACCCATCAATTATGATGTCACAGTATACGGACACACATATCACATTTAACAGTTGCCTAACAAATTTGTTTAATTCATAGGGGATACAGTGTCTGTCAGCCTATGGTGACATGCTCAACATGCCACGTAGCTTCACTATGGACAGCTTGCACCTGTCACCTTTGGACCTGGGAATGCTGGCTAAGGCTCTTGCTACCACCATAGTGCCTTTTTTAAGCAGGGCTCAGAAGACAAACCCACCTCTATAGACATTACAGGTTAAATGAAACTAAGGGTAATGCTGCTCAACAACAGTTGTGTTAACCTCATATTACGGCCACTCAGGACTCTCCTCAGTATGGAGGATAGCGATATCTGTGCACTGACTGACACCTGGTTCAGGCTCGCTTATGCACACCAGCACTGCCAGGTTATGTTTCATACCATGCTGTCTGAAAACAAGACTAGGAACAGACAACACAGCTAGGGGGAGTATCCATATACATCACAGATACACACACCTCCGGGTTAGTAGCACTGCACAAAGCATCACAGACCATACATATACAACTACCATTGTGCAATACTGCCTTTCAGTTTGTTGCCTGCTACAGAACACACTCCCAAACTTAGGAACCACACTCGGCTTTCATGGGAACTATGGAGAATATGAAGGTCTCCACAAACACCATTATATTGGGTGACTTCATATACACAAATATTGACTGGGGATATTACTCAAGCCCCAACACCCTCACACAACAGTCGCTACAATTTGTAGACTCATATGCTATGGCACAACCAGTCAGCACAGCCACAAGGGGGAATACATATTGGACCTGATCATCACCAACATGGGGACTCTATGTTCCACACCAGCGATATACCCCTCATTGGTAAGGTCAGAACATACATGTATCTCACTGGACATACATATGCCCTCCACACACCCATCCTGGGTAATCTTGGTGAACTTCTCATGAGCCAACATCTCACTTCACCGAAGCAAGGTGGTATCCTTCAGAGACCCTGAGACAGTGGCAAATACGGCTCACACTGCTGCATCCTTTACATACACATTCTATGGACACCTAGTGGACTGCATGGATTGTGCTATCCCAAATAACAACAGGACTCACTACTCCAATGGCAGGGGACCTGTCTGGTAGACCCCAGCCATTAATAAACTGCACAACGTCAGGAGGAAGCTACTACATGATACAGCACAATCCCAGACTGGGAAGGCATCTGTGATCTGTACTAGCAGACAGCTACAATCACTCATGAACTTTTCTAAGGGCCGCTTCTACCAGACAATTGCAACAGACACATAGGACTATCACACGACCTTCTTCAGTTATGTCAGGAGCCTGGGTGGACACTCACTGATATGCTGTGAGTTACTGCATACTGACTAAACCTACCCTGAACCCACTGGCATTGCCAACATCCTGGCAAACAGGTTCAGTGCAGATGTCTCCCACCCATCCCCCTAAGGAGCAACTATCCATCTCAACAGAGTATAACCTCCCTGACATCACACAATAACAGGTGAGTGCTGCCCTCCCCAAAGCATACATCACAGTATCAATGTGACCAGACGGTGTCCCAGCCTGCATCTTACACGAGCATCATGACAGACGCAACCCTCACATTACATCACTGTTCAATATCGGAGTTATCACAGGATATGTACCCAAGGAATGGCGTACAGCGACAGTGGTCCCGCTCCACAGAGCTGGTGCCACAACGGACCACAGACAATATTGCCCTATAAGCCTAAGTAGCCTATTCTGCAAAGCTATGGAGCATATTGTCATGGGACTCATACACATAGACATCGGGAACCTACAGACACTGTGTCCTACACATTTCAGCGTTGTTGTGGGCAGATCTTGCCTCTTGAACCTGTTTGTATTCTTTAAATGGCTAACAGGTCCATCGACATAGGGACGGCTGTCCACACAGCCTACCTGAACCTTGCAAAACCCTTCAACACAATAACCCACTGGGCCATTATGCATAGGCTCACCAGCGTCGATATGGGCACATATCTCACACGATGGATTGATACCTGGATCAGGGATAGCACCCACATGGTCAGAATTGCAGATGCCATGTCTGACTATACACCAGTTACATGTGGCATCCCACACGGCTCGGTCCTGGGACCTCTCTTGTTCAGTATATATTTGTCTGATGTACAGGCTACCACAGGGGGAATATGGCTGAACATGTTTGCACTTGACTGCAAACTGGGTGCCATGATCAACTCTCCAGCTGCCACATGCATACTCAGACAGGGTCTCACAGAGATGGATGACTGGTGCCCGAGCCATGGCCTACAGCTAAACGCCATTAGTTGCATAGTCATCCCCTTTTGGAATAACAACATGCCCACACATTACCACATAGGTAGTACTCCATTACATACGGTAGGAGTTGTTAGGGGTTTGGGGACATGACTTGTTCGTACTGTCACCTTTGACATTCACGTTGCCAAAGTGGTTGGACACACCTTCTATGTGGGCCACCTTTTCCCATATGGTTTCACATCTAGATCGAGTGAGGTCATTGTGCCCCTATACTCATCACATCCATGCTTGGTTACAATGCCACATTTGGGGTGTACCTTACCCGACACCTGCAGCAACTGTACTGGCCATGGAAGTTCCTCACCAAGCAGATCTAGGGACTCACACAGATGCCCTGCACAGTTCAGATGCAGTAACTCCAGCTCTACTCATTCACTTACCACCTACTCAGATATGATGTGTGCCTTTGTTTACAGATATACCCAACCCAGAATTACTGGACATGCTCCACCTCAGGATATCCAACTCCCTTGGAGTTACACACTCCAGGGACGTATACCTCAGCACAGATGTTAATAGGACATTGTGGAGGGACAGATTCTTATCCCAGAGGCTCCACTCACTCCAGAATGTAATCCCAGTTTCACATAGGCAGAGCCACCCACTGACCACCTACAGGAGACATCTTGACAACTGTATGGGTGATCGTATGTTTACCCCTGGGATATCTTCTGTGTCCCTGCTAGACAGAGGCACACTAGCCTAAACGTACATGGGCTATCTTGAGTGACCTACTATTCACACAGACAGTGTAGTAATCTGACAGGGTTGTGAATGCCAAACACACTCTGGCTAGGCTTGTACATGCCCTAGGGCAGATAGCCTAGTATCGAATTCTGAACCTATGCTAATGTTCAAGATGCACAATGTTTATTGCTGATACTGTTTGCAGGTCTTTATCATCTTTGCTTTACCAGTTTCTATGAGCAACTTCGGTATCTGCAGAACATATTTGATTATGACAGGGTTCCACTATATTATAGATGTGTCTGTTGTCATATAACTGTGTGCACAGGGCGGATTGCTGTATAGTGACAGGTTCCTGGGTTAACACATGCAACTGCCAGATATGCGTGGCCCACTGCTGTACTCAGACATGACCTAAGTGTGTGAGCATGCACAGTTCTGCCATTCCGTGTTTTGTTGCCTGACATTTGTCTCATTTATTCAAGTGTGTGAGCATGCCCAGTGTGACCTTTCAGTATATTGCTATTTGAGGTGCACTACATTTGTTGATGTGTGCGAACATGACCGATATTAACATTTATACTGTGTGTGTTGGAAGTCAGGTTCTGTTCTCACTGCAGCACTCACCTTTGTGTCATAACTCGACAAGGATTATGCTGTGCCTGCAGGGATTCCATGAAATACTTTGCATAGACTTATCAACATTCCTTCATACAGGCTGGCCACCGCAATACTGTCATGGTTTAGTGGTTCAGTACTTTGGCTATACTGCATAGTATTCTGGGTTTGAGGCCCATCACTGCTTTATATTTTCATACTGAGCAGAACAGACTGCTTAAGGGCCAGTTAAGCAAATATGAGCATGTTGGCTTTTGTTCAGCTATGCCCTACTTAGACCAGGCTTGTCCGACATTGCTCAATATTCACCAACATTGCTGGACGTTGCCCAATGTTACTGAACATTGACCACAGTTGTGCTAGTTGGTGTGTGCAATTTTGTTTGCATATACTACATGGTGGTAAATGCTGTTTAGCACTGCTTTATATTACTTAACACATGGCAATCATGCCTTAGGTGGTGCTGCAGGGCTGCCTATGTCAGATGCACATACTACACTCCCTGTACATGTTTGAAAGCAGGTAGTGTCAACTTAGGCATCCCTTTTACTATATGTGCGAGTCGGAGAGAGGTATCATTTCCAAAGTTCCTACTGAGCCAGTGTATGTGCTATGCATTGCTTCTTTGCCAAGGTCAAAGCATACTGGGCATGCCTCCTTCTGCCTACTGGGGCAGGCTCAGGTTGTTCCTCCTCCGAGTCACGCTCTGCCTGTGATGGCCTTGGCAATGGTGGGGGACTGTTTGGCCCAGGCCTATGCTGGGTCCTGCTGCAGCTGTTTTCGCAGGATCATATTATGTAGCATAGCACATACCATGACAATTTGGGTACATGTAGTTGGTGAGTACTGCAAGGCTCCACCAGATGTGTCCAGGCACCGGAACCATGACTTGAGCAGCCCAAACACACACTCTATTACATTACATGTTTGTGCGTGTGCCTCATTATGGCATTTCTGTTCAGGTGTGTGTGTGTTTCTGATGGGTGTCATCAGCCACGGCTCCAGTGCATAGCCAGCATCCCCCACTAGGTGACCATGTGGGATGTCCCCATTGGCAAATGTCTGGTACAGCTGCGTCAGATGCCAGATATGGGAATCATGGTAGCTTCCAGGGCAGCCTGCACACACATTCAGTATTATGCACTGGGCATCACACATGACCTGGCAGTTGATGGAGGGGAAGCCCTTGCGGTTGAAGTAGACCCTACCCCGCTCGCCGGCTGGTGCTTTGATGCATATGTGTGTGCAGTCTATTGCACCCACTACCTCAGGGTATTCCGCTATTTGCTGGAAGAGACGCATATTGCTGGCCAATACCTCATGGGAATTGGGGAAATATACATGATCACCAACATGTGCTGACATGGCATCCAGGAACTGGTGTAGTACCCTGGATGCTGATGCCTGTGATATCCCCATCATATCACCAGTTGGTCTCTGGAAGGTACCTGTTGCTAATATTCTTAGGCCAACACATACCTTGGTTTCCACTGGGATGGGTTCCCCTCTGTTGGTTCTGTGTGTGAGGCATGGCCTGCACAGCTCAACAATTTGCTGCAGGAGGTCTCTGTCCACTCTATAGCTCTCCACTATCTCCAGCTCATGTAGCTCCTGGTAGGTTACCCTAGGCCTGTACACTCTTCTCCGTCTCCTCACTGTGGATTGTCCAGCAGCATTTCCATTGTCACCACCCTCAGCATGTTGCATATGTCGCCTTATAACAGCAATGGCAGCCCCTAACATTTCTTTTTCTCAGTAAACCTTTTTCAGTTTTCACTTCTATTAGCTTACTGCAGTGTCAAAACATAATGGACTGTTGTTTGCAAAGTTTTAAGTGCTAGGCTGGGCTGGGCTAGTGTACTGCCTGTGTAATTGCCTGATTCTGATTGTTTTCACCTGCTAGCTCTGCTAGTACTCCCTGGTAGCTTCCTACTATTTGTTGTGCTTCCTTTTTCCTTTCTGTTTCCTCAAGGGGGGGGGGGAGCGCAGCGCACACAAGTGCAAACATGCGCACAGCAGCTAACACGTGTGCACACATGCTTACATGGACTAAAACTTGCTTATTCAGATTAAAACATGCGCACACCAGTGCAAACGCGCTTACTACTCTTTAAACTGACTGTGCTCATTTGCTATGTAAACTTGTGATTCACTATCCTAATGCTCATTTACATAGGATTGCCTACTAATGCTTGGTTACATGTCTTAGACTGAGCTTCCCCCCTTAGAAACCTCTACCCGGTAGCCATGTTGTCTTCAGCCTGCCATTCCCTTGCATTGTACATTAACAATTTCAATAAAATCCACATTTGTGGGTTTTAATTTTTAGTATTCTGGGTTTTAGAGCGCACCCCGTTTGCGCGGCGCTGCTCTACATTTAAACATCGGAAATTGGCGAAAAAAAAATATTATTATTTTCATACTGCATCAGGATACATTTCACATGGCTGTATACTTGGCCATTGGCATGCTTCCTGCACTGGATGCAACCTTTATTTGGAGCTGTCACGGCTCCGTTTTGCTATTTGCAGAATGGTACTCAGTTGTCAACTGAGTACATTTCTGCAAATAACACTGCTCTTACTCAGACAGGTTCGGGTTTCCTGAATCACAAATCTACCTCATTTGCATGCCTTTCACCTGCAATTGAGGTAATTTCCATATCCCAGCCCTGTCCATGTAAGAGCCATTTTAGGAGCTCTCTTACACGCCCCTACAAGCGGTTCCTGGATCGCTCGTCGGACATGACGGCTGCATGGAGTCTTACTCTACTCTAAGAATCTGTGCAAGCCTTCGTGAATCTGGCCCACAGGGTGTTGATGCTAGTACAAAAGAGATTTCAGATAACACTGTATGTTTCTCATGTGAAGCCTTGCTAGGAATATCATGATAATCACAAACGCCATGAGACCCAAAACCCTGAGGTATCCTCTCACAGTGACCAAAGTGTGACTGGAAATCCTTAGAAATATATCTAAATAAAGACTTTTTTTTTCCCTGTGGAAAAAAAGTTCTTTGAACTGAGGTGTCATGTTGACATCCCAGAAATACAATCCCATGTGAAGAAGTCAAGAAAGACTTTTGAATGTTCTCTTGGAATCTCAGATTGTGTAAGTGATCTCTCACCCAAGACAAAAATTCCAGACAGTTTTAAAAAAACTCTGCAAAGATAAGCAAGTCATATAAATATGGAAAAATGTGGCTACCTTGTAGTAGCCAATGAGCTATAACCAGAGCTAGACACTTTGTGAACACTCTTGGTGTAGCGGACAGTCCAAAGGGTAAGGCAGAGAACTGATAATGTGATCCAGACACACAAAACCTTAAGAAACGTCTGAATTCTGGATGAATAGGGATGTGATGATAAATGACTTTTAAGTGTAGTTTTGCCAAGAAACCTATAAGAGGAAGAAGAGGTAGCAGGTTGTTAAGTGACATTGTTTTGAATTTGGCCAGTATCACAAAGAGGTTTAGGAAAGAAAGATCCAGAATTGATCTCCAAACATTTTCTTTTTGGCACTAGGAACAACCTTGAATAAAAACCCTTTTCTACTTGCAAAGGAAAAACTGGTTCTATCACTGTTTGGGGCAGCATGTGAGGTACATGCATGTGAACAGGTGGAAACAAAAGATTGTGATCTGGAAGATGAGGAATGACCCCCTGGACAGAAGGAATCTCCTCCCCACATTGTAATCTGCAACTTTGATGAATGATGTTTCCGAACTCATTTGTCTGAAACAATCTGTTGACAAAGAGAAGAATGGAGATTCAGACTTTCTAGAAAAAAAAAGTGGGAGAGGGTCACAATGTCTCATTACCTGAATTTTGTTGGGGCTGTTTATTCTGTTTTTTGCAAAAATTGGATGAGGAGATAGAAAATCCCTTGGACAATTTGGAAAAAAAGGGCTGAAAATTTTTAAGAGAGTCCATGGATCAGATTGCCCTTTACATCACACTTTTTGATCACCTCAGCAGAAGAGGGGCCAACACCAAATCGCTATCCAAGGAAGAATTTCAAATATCATTTTTAGTATAATCTAAGAGGTTCTGAGAATGCAGCTATGGACACCTCCTTAAAACAGTACCAGTGGCCATAGCACTGAAAGAAGCATCAACAAAGTCATACACACATTGTAAACAATGAGTAGTGACTTGTGCAATACAAGAAACTATGTTATTTAAATCAGTTTTTCCTCACAAGAAGAAACTGCAGATAAAAAATTCCTTATACTTTCACAATTTGTCAGAAGAAACTTTAACGTATCAACCTGATAATTCAAAATTCTAAAAATCAGAATTGCAGAAGTATATACTTTCCCCCATATATATCAAATCATTTTCCCATCCTTATCAGAAAGAGTAGGATTGGAATTAACTAAGTTCTAAACAGCAGTGGGATCAAATAAAGCTATAGCTGTTGGGTCAGGTTTGGGAATGGAGTATTAAAGTTTAAAAGACTGAGGAACTTTATCCATCCTGTTTGCTTTTTTAGAGAATGCTGGCTGACTGTCAGGAAAATTGCATATAGTAACATACAAAACTTTCCAAGCTGACAGAACAGGAGGAATAGGTGTAGATTCTGAAAAATCCTTCTATAACAGATCATACTATTTTTTGAGAAACTGAGAAACCTTATTGTTCTCCCAATTAAAACACTTTTGCACTATACCCCTCAACCTCTTAGCAGAAGAAATCTGGACAAAGCTTTAAATAGTGGAGGGACAAAGGCCCAAAGATAGAAACAGATTTTAAGCATTGCTACTATCATCTTAAAAAAGGATTTGTGTTAGCATGCATTTTCTGAAGGAAATGAAGTCTGAAATGCAAATGTATGTCACTACTTGGTGACTTCAATACTAAGTGATTTGGCAGAAAACCACAGATTTTATGAGAAACAGATGAAAAATATGAGACAAAAATTTGGACATTCTATGAAAATCTGGACAGTTGAGAGGTATGTCTGCCACATTCTAGCAATAGTCTCAGAGAAAGAGAAACTCCCAACATGAGAATCAGAAACTGAGCTCTCCTCTGTGTCTGAATCAGAAACCTGAGGGTAAAAAAAACTGTATCCATCCCTGCATCTTAATGTTCAGATTCAGAATCTTGAATCTTTTTAGGAAAAGGAGAAACCCTCTTTATTTGTCCAGAAACTGCTTTAACGGAAGGATCAATAGCCTGAATTAAACCCTAAGCCAGACCCAGTAAACTACTCCTATCCAAAGAAATTTGAGGTTGAGTAGATACATGCTTGGTTTTGTCTTTCTTTTTGATAGGAAAAATGGGGCCAGCCATGTTACTAATGGCAGCAGCTGTTTCCCCAGGATGGGCACAGCATTCTGACACAACAAGAAACCTTTCCTGTTCTCTCTCGCAAGACCCAAAAGAGTGGCCCTCCCTTGTCCACTCAGGGGACTCTAATAGCTGCAGAGAGGATGTGGCTAACCCTCTGTCCACAGTGGCTGTAGTTGTTACACAAGAGGGATCTAAGCTAAAAGATAAGTGGTCTTAGGCACAACAAATGGCCACAAGAGAGTCACTCACCTGCAGCTCGGACAAATGTTTGCTTAACTTTTTCTTGTGGCTGGAAGAAAGACCGACCATGGGATTGGTTGCCTGTACTATGGTCAACTTGAAAATGGTGCCTCATTCCCAAGGAAGGCAACCAGCAATTGCCAGTATTACTAACTCTCAACAAAAGTTACTTTAGTGACAGAAAAAAAAACACAGTAAAAATGATATAAAATGCTTATGCCAGCCCCACAAAAGAAAAATAAAATTTCTCCACAGAAAAAAAATGATTTCAGTTACTCTACACTAAATTTAAACTGACAGAAAAAAACAAGTGCTCTGTTTAGAAGTAAGTTACAGTGTAGGGACAATCCTTTAAAACACAACACTCCTAGCTTTAAAATAAATTTTCCTGAAGAAGAAAGTAATAAATCAACAAAATTATAAAAAAAAAAAAATGAAAGTTTTTTTTTCCCCACAAGGAAGCTTATCTGCCCAACAAAGGAAAGTACAAGCCGACCATCAACCCTTGAAAACCACAGAGGAGAGTAGTCTTTGGTAGCTGTAAAGCTCTGAAGAGTTTTGCACCCAAACTTGTCTTTTGGTCAGCTCAGCTTGAGCTGCTTAACAGTTTGTGTAAGTGGAAGGTTCTCTGAAGCTTTGGAATCTGACCAGCTGTTATGTCATTGGCAGGATATTGCCCATATAGCTAAGGCCACTGCAGCAGTGATCAATATGATGAACATCACACAGGCTATGCTACATTATAATAGAGTAGTATCTGAGTCTCAGTTACCATCAGTACAGAGCACTGGAGTCTTTATTGTGTCATAATTCAAAAGTGTCAGAGCCTCACTTGGCAGCAGTTTGGAACTCACATGCTTTGCTACTTCATAGTACAGTATTGTAAAAGACTCATTTACTATCAGCATGAGATATTACAGACTTTCTTTCATTATAATACAGTAGCACGGAACCACAATTACCATCAGCATGAAGCACACAGGCTTCATTAAGCCATAACAGAGAATTGTCACCAACTCAGCTGTCATCAGCATGGAACACTGCAAACTTTTTTTACACCAAAATACAGTAGAGTCAGATTCTCATTTGCCATCAGCATGGTACATTGCAACCTTCATTACCTCATACTATCCTAGAGTCAGAGTGACTGTTATTACTTGCATGGAACTTGCATCTCTATTACATCATAATACAGTAATATAGTAGTGCCAGAGCCTTATTTACCCTCAAGTTGGAGCACATAGGGTTTGTTACATCACACTTATTAATGTCTGAGCCTGAGATACCATCAGCATAGAAGACACAGGCTTTGTTACATCATAATACAGTATTGTTAAAGCCTCAGTTACCATAAACAATGAACAGTACAGTCTATGTCGCCTTGTAATAAAGTTGTGTCATATCCTCAGTAACAATCATGGAAACCTCAGGCTCTGGTATGGTATAATACAGCAGTGACAAAGTCTTATTTATTATCTGCATGGAGCAAACAGTCTTTGTTACATCACAACAGATTATTATCAGAGCCTCAGTTGCAATCAGTATGGAGCGCACATTCTTTGTTACATCATAATACTGTTGTGCCAGAGCCACTACTACCAAACTGCATGGGGCAGACAGTTTTTTTACATCAAAATACTGTTGTGCCAGAGTTTTATTTACTCTCAGAGTGGAATGCACAGGCTTTGATACATGATCTAGTCAGAACCTCAGTTTCTGTCAGGATGGAGCACTGGCTTTGGTGTATCATAGTACAATGGTGTCTGAGCAGGGATGTCGGGAGGCATACTTACTGCACACATTTCACTACAGTGTTTTTGTTGAGGGGGTAGCACAAGGTAGACACTAGGATCCAGGGGGAGAAAGCTAAAAAAGCATTTTCTCATTTAAGGAAAGTCATGAGTGCATTGCATGCACGCTAACGTGGATGTAAACTTATTTCACACTCTCAGGAGCAACTTAAAATAGAGAGAAGGTAAGTAAATGTGTGTGTGTGTGTGTGTGTGTGTGTGTGTGTGTATGTATGTATGTATGTATATCATTTACACTAGTGGTTGGATTTGTTTTGGTATAAGAGAAATTTGTGTGTATGTATGTATGTGTATGTAATTTGAACTAGCCATTCTGTTTGGATGAGAGGTAAAGTGTGTGTGTGTGTGTGTGTGTGTGTGTGTGTGTGTGTGTGTGTGTGTGTGTGTGTGTGTGTGTGTGTGTGTGTGTGTGTGTGTGTGTGTGTGTGTGTGTGTGTGTGTGTGTGTGTATTGCTATGTGAGAGAGTAGGTGTGTGTATGGAATGTAAACTAGCCATTTATTGACGTATGAAGTACAAGGGGTGAGTGTGTTGTTATGTGTGAGAAGGTAAGATGGGTGTGTGTGTGTGTGTGTGTGTGTGTGTGTGTGTGTGTGTGTGTGTGTGTGTGTGTGTGTGTGTGTGTGTGTGTGTTTAACATAACTCTCAACTGTCCAGCTTTAGCCTCGTAGTTTTGGTCTGTTTCTCATAAAATGTGTGGTTTTCTGGCAAATCACGGAAGACTTAAGTCACTAAATAATGACATATTTATTCATATCCTTCAGAAAATATATTCTAGCACAAATCCTGTTATTCTAGCAACTTTCTATGTTAATGAGCAATATTTAAAATCAATCCCTATCATACATTTCAACTGTCCAGATTTTTCACAGAATCCAGATTTTGCCTCATATTTTTGTTCCATTTCCCCTAAAATTTGTGGTTTTGCAAATTACTGGCTAACCATTGAGGACTGATGTGAGAAAATAATGGCAGACATTTGAGTTTCAAACTCCACTTCCTTCAGAAAATTCATGTAATGCACAGTTTGTAATTTTATCAACTTTCTAAGTCTGTAAGGGCAGTATTTAAAATGTTATCCTATTTTGGGGCCTTTACTCTTCTATTACTACTGTTTTTTTCCAGATTTCTTGCCTGAAGTGGTTGAGAGGCATGATCCCTATTTTGGGGCATTGTATCTCCATTATTTCAGGCTTTGTCCAGATTTATTGCACAAAGAGATTGAGACAAATGCATACCTCTCAACTGTCCAGATTTTTACAGAATGTCCAGATTTTTGCCTCATATTTTTGGTCTGTTCCTCAATATTTGTGGTTTTCTGGCAAATCAGTGAGGATTGAAATAACTAAATGTCATACGTTTTAAACTTCCTTTAGAAAATGCATGCTAAGACAAATTATGTTATTCTAGCAATGTTTTAAGTCTGTAAGAGCAATATTTAAAACCTGTCCCTATTTTGGGGCCTTTGTCCCCCCATTATTTTAGGCTTTGCCCACATTTCTTATGCTAAAAGGTGTGAGGTATGGAGGTATGGTGTGCAATGCTCTAGTTAAGGGGGATGGCAGATTAGTCAATTAGCTTGATCAGGCTTGAACCTGTAACTTGGTTACAGAAGACAAGAGCCTGAATCCTCTATAACATCGACTGCTGTCGGAATAGTGAGTTTGAGTTTCAGTACATTTTCAGGGAATTGAGTTTCAGTGATTTTCAAGGGACTGAGTTTCATTTCATTTTCATGAATTGTGAGTTTCAACGGAAGATACGTTTACTGTTGCTCATGCTAATTCTGTTTTCAATGTGTGTCTAAATGTTTTGTTTAGCAAATGACAGTCATTGTTTGTGTTGTAGAATTTGAAAGCAGTGTTAGTAGCATAATTGCATTTGGTGCAGAAGGCTGTGGGTTCTACTCCCAAACCATGTACATGTAGTGCTGATATTGCAATGCCATTTTGATTGCTGACTATTTGGTGCATTTTAAGGGGGGTAGGGGTTCTACACTCCTGAGTGTGTCCTCCTTTGTATGAGATGGCTGCTAACTATGAACTTGTTGTTAGTTTGTCAGTCATTCCCTATTACAATATTACCACCTTACCAATTTTTTAGGCAATTAATTCTTCAAGGGAAGCAGGCACTGAATTTGTAGATGAAACACCAAAATGTACACTTGTTTGCCAGTAGCAACCTGTTTATTAGTTACAGATCTCTTTAACAAGGAATTATTTGGATTTTTTTTTACTTCTGTAGAGATTGTGCTTATTCAGTAATATTGGTGGACTGTAATGATAGAAGTTTGACTGGCCTTTTATGGTTGCAATTCTCTGAAATGGGTAGTTTTGTCATTGTTGTTTCTAATATTTTGTTTCATTGCTTACTAGAAGAATGTTTATAATTACAAATTTGAAACACCATTCTAACAAATGGTGCTGTATTCTACAAGGAATATAATTTAATAAATCAGGAAGGTGAATCAAAGAACACTTGTGCATGGCCCTATAAATGTGTGCAAGGAGTCTATGGTTTGAAAACACCTCAGAGGTAAATGCTTTACTACATCATAATACAGTAGTGAAAGAGTCTCAATTACCATCAACATGGAACACACTGTCTTTGTTACCTCAAATTTAAGTAGTGTCCGAGCCACAGTTATCATCAGCAAGTAACACTACAGGCTTTGTTATATATTGTAATACAGTAGGTTCAGAGTGTCAGTTGCCATCTATAAAAAGCATCAGAGACTTTAAAATACCATAATACATTAGAGTCAGAGCCTCATTTGCCATCAGCTTGGAAAAATAAAGGCTTTGTTACAGCATGGTACAGATGTGTCAGCACCTCAGTTACCATCAACATAGAACACTACAGATATTGTTACAGCATACATCAGTACTCTTATACCCTCAGTTACCAGCATTTATTACTGCTTGTTAGTAGCCTGATTAAATTTTAACTGTTATTCTTAACCTCTTAGTTTTGGTTTAAGCATTTGGGCTTCAGGCCAGTTATTTTACATTAAGAAGGTTTGCAATCTACACTCTTGTGGGAGGAGAGGGTAGCCTCTGCCCTTTTGAGCTGGAAATTACTGCTGTTGGCTTATTGTGGCTGTTTTTAAGTGTCGTTATTCTGGTTTAAGCACTTGGGTTCCAAACCAGTTATTTAACATTAGAAATATGTATGGTCTAAACTTGTGTGGCAGGAGAGAATAGCCTATGCCCTTTTAAGCTGGGAATTGCTGATTGAAGGCTTATTGTGTCTGTTATTCTGAAAATGTCTTAGTTCTGGTTTAAGCACTTGGGTTCCAAGCCAGTTATTTTTCATTAGGAAGGTTTGTGGTCTAGACTCTTGTGCCAGTAGAGTGTGGCCTACACCCTTCTAAGCTGGGAACTGTTGGTGAAGGCATATTGTGCCTGTTATTCTAAGTGGCTTTGTTCTGATTTAAGCACTTGGGTTCCAAACCAGTTATTTTACATTAGGAAGATTTGTGGTGTAAACTCTTGTGGCAGGAGAAGACAGCCTACACTCTTTAAGCTGGGAAGTGCTGGCTGAAGGCTTATTGTGTCTGTCATTTTGAAAGTGTCTTAATTCTGGTTTAAGCACTTGAGTTCCAAACCAGTTATTTTACATTAGGAAGGTTTGTGGTCTAGACACCCTTCTAAGCTGGAAATTGCTGGTGAAGGCTTTTCTAAGTGTCTTTGTTCTGGCTTAAGCACTTGGGTTCCAGATCAGTTATTTCACACTAGGAAGGTGTGTGGTGTACACTCTTGTGGGAGTATTCTACTGAATTGCTGTATTATTTAAACTGTTTTTGCTGTTGTGACTGCAATTTTCTGTTTCTAGTACTTCTGCATTTTATACAATAGGCTATATTTAGGCTTGCTGAATGTAGATGGCTTGATATCATTTCAGCAATGAAACCAGCCATCTTACATTAAGAAGGCCCCCTGAACCCTTGTGGTAAAAGTGTGCAGTCAAGGACCTATCTGAGTCGGGAACTGCTGGAATAAGTCTCAGTCTTGGCCTTCCCTTTTCGTTAATTTAGAGGTTAGCAACAAGCAATCAATCTCCTGTGATATCTGAAGCATCCACTTCCTGCTACTGAAAAATAAGTATCATTTTTACTTGATCTGCACTTCTTGCATTGTATTTTACTGTGTGCTGTTATTTTTGCACTGTATTTTTCTGTATTTTTGCTGTTTCCTGAACTTTTAGCCTAGCATAGACTTGGATCAGGTTTGCTGGACCCAGTCTGTTTTAACAGTTTTTCAGCACTAATCCAGCTTTCCTCCACAAAAGAGGGCTGCCTCCTACACCCTAGTGGGAGAAAATAGTAGTTAAGGACCTATCTAAGTGGTGTTTGTTGGTTCAGTGTCCAGTGTAGTGTGCTACTATTGGTTAGAGTGTTTGAAATCAGGTTTATTTTGTTGCTACTTGTTGCCCGCATTAGCTTGGGTTTGTGTGGTGCCCACCACCAGCATAACCATGCATTACCATGCAGTGGAAGATACCATTGGTGGTTATTGATGCAAACTCTAAGATAATCTTCACTTAGTCAACTGTTTGTACTCCATTGGAGGTTCCTCACTGTTGAGCTTCACTGTCCCATTAGACACTCATCTGAGCCTCTGAGGTTCCTCCACAATGGACCTTCTAGTCCCCTCCCTGTTGCTAACCACAATACTTCACCTAGCATCATGAATGGACAATTTCCCAACATTTCTCCAGCCAACCTGATCAACATGAGCATCCTAAAGCAATGTAGCAATTGTCTCATGTATAATGACAACCCACTTCTCCTAAATCACACAAATTCAATATGTGATAAATGCCTTTATGTTAAGATCTAGAATCTAGGCTCTCTCACTAACAAATCAGATACTAAGCAGGTTGTCAGTTCACGCACGTCACCTCCTGCACCATTCAAGCATACAACACCTAAACCTACACATGCAGAAGTTCTCACTAGAAGGCTACCTAAGGATCAGAGACCTCACAACACAAAATCAAATGTTTTAGTCATAGGTGACTCCACTGTGAGACACACAGATGCCCCACTCACCAGGTTAGATAAGAAAAAGGTCACGGTCAGCTGTCTGTCAGGTGCTGGGATCCACCACATCACACATGCACTCAAGTCTCTCAACAACAGGCACATTTATCCACACTGCCTACTTGGATCTACTTGAGTCACTCAAAATACAACCAAACACTCTGGTTATGGGTAACTTTAACTACCTGTCCATAAATTGGGTAAATTATACATGTACAGACACACTTGTACAAAGGTTCTTGGACTTCATTAACTCAAATGCCTTGGAGCAAATAGTTGGCACCCACAAAGGGGGCCTAAACATTCTAGACTTGGTACTCACCAACATGGTAGCATAGTGCATCATCACAAAAGTGCGGCCCTCCCTGGTGAAGTCTGATCTTAAATCAGTCTCTTTTGAAGCAACAATGGCATCAGATCCCTCCCCCAAGAGGAATTAAGCTAAATAACTTCTCCAAAGCAAACTACAGCCTCTTACAAGAAGGCATTAATAGCTTCAAAGGTCCTGTCTCCACTGACGGCAAGGACACCTATACTGAGGTAGACACCAATGCATTGTATAAACATCTATACAATTGTATTGACTCAGCCATTCCTGAGAGGACCAAAGCAAGATCCTCAAGAAAAAAAACAAGCCTACCTGGTGGATATCCACCATAAACAGGTTATATAATAAGAGGAAGAAATTGCTAAGAGCATGAAGGAACAATCTCAGAATTGGAATCACACCCTTCTCAGCTTGAACAAGAAAATAAGACATCTTGTAAAGTCCTCTAAAGCTAACTACAAATCTAGATTAGCATCCCTAGCTAGGGATAACCATAAGACATCCTTTAACTACATCCAAAACTTTAAAGGAAAAGCCCAGATTTGTGTTGAACTGGTAGTAAATGGTACCAAATATACTGAACCAATGGAAATAGCCAACCTGCTAGTGGGCAGGTTCAGTGAAAACTTCTCCCCCCTGTTTCTGCCACATATATATCCCCAGAACATTCCTACCACCTATTCTCTACCTAGCATCTCTAAAGACAAGATCTTAACCACTCTCTCCAAGGTCAGAAACACAGCCTCTATGGGACCTGATAACATTACAGGTCACATTCTCAATAGTTTAAAACAGGAGTTAGCAACACCATTGGACAGTCTTTTTAACCACAGACTAAGTACTGGTTTTGTAACTGCTGAATGAAAAACAGCTACCATCATTACCTTGCACAAAGGGGTGTGCATCTACAGACCCTGGGAACTATAGGCCATTAGCCTAACCAGCCTTATCTGCAAGGACATGGAGAGAATCATTATAGACCTTATCACCAAGGATATAGGAGACCTTCAAACTATTGATCCAACCTGCTTTGATTTTGCTAAAAGGGGATCCTGCCAGTTGAACGTGGTGGACCTCTTACAGACTGTCACCAAAGCCCTGGATGAAGGCATATCTGTGCATATGGCCTACCTAAACTTGGCCAAGGCCTTTGGTACAATCACCCACTCACTTATCATTGAAAAACTCACCCAGCTGGGGGTCAACCCATATATTGTCAGTTGGGTTGCAAACTGACTCATGGACAGTACACATACAGTCAAAATAGGGTATTCCACCTCCACCAGCAGACCTTTTATCAATGGTCTTCCACAGGTATTGGTGCTGGGTCCCCCATTGTTTGGAATCTACTTTTCAGAAGTACAGGCAAAACCAAAAGGTCTGTAACTGACAAAGCTTGCTGATGACTGTAAACTGGGAGCAGTCACTGAGTCCCCAAATGATGTCAACATTCTACAAGAAGGACTTATGCAAACCAATGATTAGTGCCAAAGTCATGGTCTTAAACTCAATAAAAAGGCATTATCGGAACAACAAGTCTTTGTAACATGATAGCATAGTAGTGTCTGAGCCACAGTGACCATCTTCAATGAAGCATACAGGCCTTTTTTCATCATAGTACAGTTGTGTCATCACCTCAGTTACCATCACCATGGAATAACACAGGCTATGTTAAATTATTATATAGTTTTGTCAAAAAGTGGATTTTCATCAGCATAAAACATACAGGCTTTGACACATCGTAATTCAGTACTGTTAGAGCCCCACTTAACAACACTGTAGACTTCATAGGCTTTGTTACATCTATATCATTGTAAAAGCCTCAGTTACCATCAGCATAGAAAACCGCACTCATTTTTAAATCAGAATACATTAGTGTATTATGATTTAATAAAAGGCTGTAAAATCATAATACATTAATGTCAGAGCTTCATTTGCCATTGGCATGGAACACTGCAGGCTTTATTACATCATAATACAGTAACCTCAGAGCCAAAGTTACAAACAGCATGGAAAACACAAGCTTTGTTAAATCATACTACAGTAGTGTCAGAGCCTGTTACCATCAACATGACTTTGTTTCCCCACAATACAATAGATTCAGAGCTGCATTTTCCATCAAAACTGAACACTACAGGCTTTGTTGCATCATAACACTGTAGTGTCCAAGCCTCAGTTACATCAGTATGCTGTCATCATTATGGTACAAATAGAGTTTATTTCAAAGTAATACAGTAGTATGTGTCAGTGCCTCAATTACATTCAGCATGGAAGACACTGGCTTTGTTACTTCATAAAACATTAGCGTCAGACCCTACGCATAACCATCAACATTGAACATACAGGCTTTATTACATCATAATACAGTAGCATCAGAGCCTCAGTTACAATCAGCATTGAATACTACAGTCTTTGTTATATCACACCACAGTAGCGTCTGGGCCTCAATTACCATGGAATGCACAGGCTATGTTATATCATAATAGAGTAATGTTAGAGTCTCAGTTACCATCAGCCTGGGCCACTGCAGTGTTTGTTAGTAGAATTAAAGTGCTACTTAACATCATCATGGAATTCACAGGCTTTGTTACATCATTATATATATTTTGAAAGACTTGATTACCATCAGCATGGGAATCTACAGGCTTTCTTAAATCATAATACAACAGTGTCACAGCTTCACTTACCATTGGCATGAAACGCTTCAGGATTGCTGCATCATAATACAATATGTTAAGAGCCAAAGTTGCTATCTGCATGAAACACACAGGCTTTGTAAAATTGTAATACAGTAGTGACACAGCCTCAGTTACCATCAGCTTAGAACACTACAGAGTTTGTTACACCATATGTGCAGTACAGTCAGAGCCTCATGTAACATGACCATGGAACACTACAGTAGTGTCCAAGCTTCAGTTACATCAGTATGTTGTTATCAACATGGTACAAACAGGGTTTGTTTCAAAATAACACATTACTGTCAATGCCTTGGTTACCATCAGCATGGAAGACACTGGAACCTTAGGTATACCAAGAATATGAGCTACAGGCTTAGAGTTAAGCGTGTAATTAAATTCACTCTTGGATATCTGCCCTTGTAGTACCATATCCTGCAATGCTCTATCAATTTTAGAGTATACTATTGTGGAAAAATACTGAGGTTCAACATATTTTGTATCCTGTCTATCATGGGTTAAAACTGAAAAGTACATTGTGTACAAAGAAAGTATTTTGAAATGTGTTGAGTACAACGAAATGCAGATGTTAATCTTAGTTTGCTGATGTGACAGTACATGTTGCAAGAATAACTGTGGTTACACCCAGTATCAACTGGTAAAAACAAGTTTTTAACTGAGTTTTGTCTGATAAACATCCTGTTGCCTACGTGTGTGTGCATGCAAAGAGGGCTATAAAAGCTCCGACCAAACTGTAAGTTTTCAGACTGCTGACATACGACTATCATGTAGCAGATCTCCATGCATGTAAAATAAAACTGCTTTTGCTTACCGAAACTTGGTGTGATTCTTCCAGAATATGTTAAGAGTATAAAATCTTTTGACAACTATAAACACCTCATTCCGTGAAGCCTCAGCCTAAGTATCCATGGCTAACAGTTGACTCATCAAATTTAAATAATTGATCTGATTCATTATAAAAAGTCCACACCCTCCTTATCTTGTTTCATCATGCAGACACTAGAATCAGAACATAAATCAGTCATTAAAATGTTCTCATTCCTGATTAAATTATTGAATTCAAACTGACAAACATTTCAATAACATGTTTAAGATCAATCTCATAGAACTTTTCAAGTATTTGCATTACATGTTGTAACGGAGTAGTGGTGTCCAAGCTTCAGTTACATCAGTATGTTGTCATCAATATGGCACAAACAGGGTTTGTTTCAAAATAACATAATGTCAGTGCCTTGGTTACCATCAACATGGAAAATACTGGCTTTGTTACCACGTAATACACTAACATCAGAGCTTCAGTTAGCATCAGCAAAGAAGACACAGGCTTTGTTACATCATAACAGATTATTCTCAAAGCCTCAGTTGCCATCAGGAATGAAAAGTGCAGGCAAAATGACCTCATGATACAGTAGTTATTAAGTTCTTATTTACAAACAGCCTGCAAAAGACAATCTTCATTACTTTGTAATTCACTACTGTCAGAGCCTCATTTACCATCTGTACAGAACAGACAGGCTTTGTTACTTCATAACAGAATGGTATTAGTGGTGTCAGCACATCAGTTACTACCAGCATAGAACACACAGGCTCTGTTAATCATAACTCAGAAGGATCAGAGCCTGAGTTATCATCAGCATGAAACACCCAAGAGTTTGTTTCAACATGATATAATTACATCAGTTCATCAATTACCACCAGCATAGAACACAGACATTGTTAAGTCATAATTCAATAGTGTCAGACACACAGTTGCATTCAGTAATGAAAACGCAAGCATTGTTACATTGCAGTACTGTCAAAACCTCTGTTGCCATCAGCAATGAGCACTACAGACTATGTTACCTCAAAATACAGTAGAGATAGATCCTTAGTTACAATCACCATGGAAACCAAAGGCTTTGTTATGTTGTAATGCAGTAGTGTCAGTGCCTCAGTTACCATTAGCATGCAGCATGCAGGCTTTCTCACATCATAACACTGTAGTGTCAGAGGCACAGTTTTCTTCAGCATGGAAAACTACAGGTTTTTTTTACATCATAGTTGTGTCAAAGCCACTGTTATCATCTCCATAGGTTCATAGGTTCAAAGTACTAGGCTAGCTGCCCTCGTGGGCTATTATAAGCTTAGCCAATTTTCCTCAAAAGTGAGACTCCAACTTTGTATATCATAGGTTCGCAGATAAGTACTATGCTGCATCTGCACACCTTGTCACATCCTAATACTGTATTGTTTAAGGCTCAGTAACCATCCAACTGCAACATACTGACTTGCTACACAATAATACATTAGTGTCAGACCTTTGATTAGTATCAGCATTTTATACCACATGTTTTGTGATTTCATAATACAGTAACAACAGTGCCTCAGTTACCGCCAGCATGGAACATGGAGGCTTTATTACATCATAAAGCAACACTATCGTAAGTTCAATTACCAGACGCATAGAACACAACAGGTTTTTTATATTCAAACACATCTATTTCACAGCCTATATTACCATAAGCATGAAGCACACAGGCTTTGCTATATTATAACCTTGGCTTCATCATAAAATAGTAATGTCAAAGCCTCTGTTACCTCCAGCATTGAACAGTCTTTCTTACATCATAATACAGAAGTGTCAGAAATTCAATTGCCATCGGTATAGCACACACACTTTCTTGCATCATAATGTAATATACACAGTGCTTCCCTTGCATTCATTATGGAGCATACAGGCTTTGTTATCATATAATGCTAGAGTGTGAAACTTTTGTTATAAGCATGGAAAACTCTAGGCTTTATCATATCGTAACAGAGTAGGGTCAATGCATCCATAATGCAGTATTGACGAAGCTTCAGTTATTATCAGCATGATACACTACAGGTGTATTACTCCACTTACTATAGAATAATGTCAGCACCTCAGTTACCTTCACTTGGAACATAGGCTTTTTTACATAATAATACAGTAGTGTCAAAGCCTCAGTTTCTATCATCATGGAACACTATAAGCTTTGTTCCATCATATTACAGTAATGTCAGACCCTCTGTTTTCACCAGCATGGGACGTATGCTTTGTTATTTTATAACGTATTGTCAGAGCTGCAGTAACCATCAGCATGGAATACTAAAGGCTTTGTTACATCTTTTTTACAGTAGGGTCAGAGCCTCATTTTACATACGTGTGGAATACTCAGACTTTGTTATATCATACTACAGTAGCATCAGAGCCTCAGTTATCATCAGTAAAGAATACCGAGGCTTTATTACATCAAAATACATTAGTATTAGAGTCTCGGTTACCATCACCATGGAACACACTGGCTTTGTTAAATCATAGCACAGTAGGGTTAGAGTGTCATTTACCATCAGAATGGAACACACGTTTTAGCACATCATAATACAGTATTGTACTGTCAGGGTTGCAGGTACAATCAGCATGGTAAACATAGGCAATTATACTACAGTAGTGTAAGAGCCTCAGATACAATTTGCCTGTAACACTATAAGCTTTGTTATATCACAATTCAGTAGAGTGAGAGCCTCATTAAACATTAGCTTGGAACACAAAGGTTTTGTTACATCATGATGTAATGACAGACCCATAAGTCTGACTAGTCTCATTTGCAAAGCCATAGAAAAAGTCATCATGGAAATTATAAACAATAGCACAGGAAACTTACAGACATTGGATCCAACCTAGTTTGCGAGCAGGTCATGTCTATTCAGCCTGATAAACTTCTTTGAGAAGGTCACTACAGTCATGGATGAGGGCAAAAGGGTACACTTTCCCTATGTCAACATGGTCAAAACAGTCGACACAATACATAACTCAGGCATTGTAAATATGCTCTCTAAATTAGGCATAAACACATATGTCACCCAATGTATAGCTAGCTATCACAGATAGGATGCAAGAATTTAGGATAGCTGAGACTACTTCCACAAAAAGGCATATCAATAGTGGAGTCCTTCAGGTCTCAATGCAGGGCCCTCTCCTTTTTGGCATCTACATCTCTAATGTCAAAGCCAATGGCAAGGGGCTCTGGCTGACCAAGTCTGAAGAAGAATGAAAACTAGGTGCAGTCATCGAATCCCCCAAGACACAGTTACCCTTCAATTAAGCCTGATATTGACAAATAACTGGTGCCAGAGCCATGATCTAAAACCTCAATGAAACCTCAAACCCCCTATACTATAGACCTACCTCCTCTCTCCTCTTCTTTAACATAAATGCAAGAAGTATACTTAAAATCCAAGACCTTCACGCCCTTCTAGCTGTATATAAACCAGAAATAGCAGTGCTAACCGAAACATGGCTTAAACCAGAACACCATAATAATGAAATTACAGCCCCTGGCTATAACATAATATGCAGAGATAGAGTAGAGAAAAAGGGAGGTGGCATAGCGATATTGTTCCAAAATCATCTCACCATTGAACAAATTGACTATAACACCCAAGAAATCAAAGATGTTGAACTAATCCTTGCCAAATTAAAACTAAACGCAAACAAACAAACATATCATTATTGCAGGTGGCTACATTCCACCTGGCAATAACACTACTATAATGGAAAACCTGCTAAACTGGATCTCAGACTCCATGTCACAAGAAACTGTACTATTAGGTGACTTTAATATTGACTGGCTGAACTGCTCTAGCCACACTTCAAATACCCACATTAACCTCCATAGATTTACCCAAATTATATCCACCCCAACCAGAACAGACAAAACCTCAAAACGCGAATCCATCTTAGACTGGATTCTGTTATCTGACCCCACTCTAGCAGGGCACTCTGGCTGTCTACCTAACAGTCTAAGTGATCATCAACCAACCTACCTAATTTGGAACAGACCCCATTACATAAGCCAACCCAACCTCAGAGTAATACGTGACAAAAACACCTTTAAAACAACTGACTTCAGCAATTCACTACAAAGCTGTAATTGGACACCCCTAAAACTATTATCTTTAGATGATGCCATATAGTACTTTAACTCCACTTTTGTGCAAATCCTAAACTGTCACGCCCCCTCCAGAACTATAAGACTAAATGCTAACTATGCTCCATGGCTAACTAAAGATACTAAGACTACAATGAAAGCGAGGGATCAGGCCTGGAGTTAATATCAAAAGAACAAAACCAGTAATATGAGGCAAACCTAGCAAGAACTTTGAAACAAAGCCAGAAAACAAATCAAACTAGACAAAAGTAACTACTACAAAAACATGCAGGAAAAATATGCCAACAACCCTAAGAAATTTTGGGCTACAATAAATGACATAATCCACCCGGGTAAAGCCACCACCCCAACCTCTTTACTACCAAACAACTATGACAACATTCCCACACAGTTTAACAAGTTCTTTACCAAAACAGTCCAAACCCGTACCAATGCCCTCAATACCACTAGCAGCCCTACACCAGGTGCTAGCAAAACCCACCCTACTACTCAAAACAATACCACCAACTTTACCTACATTCTGTACCCACTAAAATTATTTCAAAGCTCCTTAAGAAACTCAAACCAACCACACTAGCTGCTGACACCCTACCAGCCAAATTCCTTCAGATAGCAGCACACGCCATAGCCTATCCCATGTCCATCCTCATAAACAGGTCACTTGCAGAATTCAAAGTCCCCACCCTGTGGAAAACATCACACATTATTCCACTGCACAAAGGGGGTAACTCCTTAGAACTCACCAACTACTGCCCAATTGCAATACTCTCACCTCTATTCAAGATATTAGAGAGAGTTGTACATTCCCAGCTACTTCGGTACCTCTGACAAAACAACTTAATCTCCAAAACCCAGCATGGCTTTAGACCATCCCACAGCACCACCACAGCATTACTATCATTTACAGATATAGTTAACCTCAATAGAAACAAGGGACTATTTGTATCTTCCATTTTCATAGACTTATCTAAAGCCTTTGACATGGTAGACCATAACATTCTTCTCCAAACTTTATCTACCCTAAGCCTCAGCCCCTCCACTATATCATGGTTTACTAGCTACTTATCTGGTTGACAGCAGGCAGTCCTATGGCATGACCAGCTGTCCCCCCTGCTACCAGTATCCATAGGTGTCCCTCAAGGATCCATCCTTGGCCCTCTATTGTTCTCACTATTCACCAACCAAATCAATTCCTCCTCACTCACAGCATCAGTAGTACAATACGCAGATGACACCACCCTTGTAAGTGCTGCCCCCACCTTAAAAGAACTGCAAATCCTCACCCAAAACACTTTTACTCTAGCTGAAACATGGTTCACAAACATCAAACTTATTCTTAACCCCCAAAAAACTAAATTAATTCTTTTTGGCCCAAGTCATGCTCCCTCCCTCAACAACACTTTCACCATTCACTCCAAAGATAACATTCAAATCATTCCAACTGCACATACTAAACTATTAGGTGTAGAAGTAGACAATAACCTCAAAGTTGACATTCATACAGCACGAACCATTAAGAAAGTTAATAAAAAACTACTCTATAGGAACAAACACTTCATAACTAAACAAACCAAAGCTACTATTGCAAGAACTCATCTCTTAGCTATCCTTCTGTATGCCTCTCCCATCCTTACTAATCTCTGCCAGAGTGATCTAAGCAAAATGGAATCTTGTTATAACAAAATAGCTAAGTTCGCAACTGAAACCTCATACAAATCCCGCCACTGTCTCGCCCTTAACCAACTCAGTTGGCTCAAGCTACCTCAACTACTTCTGTTTAATCAGCTCACTATAGTGCATAATCTCTTCTACCATCCAGAAAAAAAACCCTGCACTTCAAAATATAATTAACCCCCACATCCCTACGAGAGCCTTACAATCTAGTTCTCAGAACCTAATAAGCATTATCAGACACAAAAATGATGCTGGCAAATCTCTCTTTGCCTGCACTATTGCCAAAATCTGGAACTCACTACCTAGCCAAATAACCTCCGCTACCTCCACTATTCAATTTAAGAAACTCCTGAGAACCCACTTCTCAAACAATTGGCTTTGTTCATGCTACTTCCCAGGTTAATTTGCACCAATACCATGATCCAGGATTGTACTAAAGGTCCCCTAATTCCTTTCACTGTAAAGCTTAATAATCACTGGTTATTTCTGTAACAATTTATTTATTTATTTCAGTTTGTTAACCGGGAAAGTCCATTGGACCAAGGTAGCCCATTTTCAATGGAGGCCCGAGGAGAAAACTCCAGACAGAAAGACAATATACAATGTATTAATACAGCATATAAGAACAACAGTTTAACATTCAATATACAGCAAGACAAGATTTTACATATCTTGAAATGCATGAGCTGAGTCAATCACTTATAATATATTTACAAAAACAATAAATTCATGTTCATTTAAATAAAACACATCTATTTAGGCAAAGGAATTTTAGATAGATGAATTGAAGCTGTGGCAGATATTTGAGTAGAATAGAATAGGGATAGGTGTCAGGAATCAGGTAGGATGGGTACAGGAGCACTCCCAGAGGGAGGAGAGGTGAGAGTAGAATAGGGTTTTAAAGGAGGGTAGGTTTGGGGTGGTTCTAATGTGAGGGGGAAGAGAGTTCCATAATCTGGCAAGGGAGAATGATAGTAGAAGGTGCCCTGGTGTGTTTAAAGGCTTGTAAAGTTCTAAGATGTTCTGATTTGTGGATCAAAGTGTTCTATGTGGCTGGTGAAGTTTTATGGAAGAGGAGAGTGATGGACAGTTAGAAGGTTTAAAAATCAGCTTGTGTGCTGTAGTTAGTTGAATGAAATTTAGGTAGCTTGGGAGTTCCAACCAATTTAGAGCATGTAGGGAGTTGCAATGGTGAGTAGAGGATTTGGATCCTGTGGCAAACTTTGAAATGTTGTTATAGCATGAGGAAAGTTTAGATTTTAGGGATGATTGGAGGTTAGAGAGTAGTGGAGCTCCATACAAAAGGGAGGGTAGGAGGTAGGTGGTAGATAGGAGTTGTCTAGAAGACAGAGCAAGGTAGCGTCTGTGTCGATAAAGCATTCCAAGTTTTTGATGAGTCTTTTTAATAGTGGTTTGTAGGTGGATGTCAAATTTTAGCTGGTCATCGATAAGGATGCCCAGACGTTTTGTATGGGGAACTATTTCAATAGATGTTTTGTTTAGGCTAAATATAGGGAAGGTTACTTTGTCAACAGCAGTATGTCTAGAAGGGGTAAAGATCATTATTTTGGATTTGGAGGCAAGGCCTCTTGAGTAAGGTTTATTAGTAAGGGAAGAGTTTTGTCTGAGCAGATGATAGTGGAATCATCTGCGTATTGCACCAGTTTAGCATTGGGGATCTTTTGGTGGAAATCATTGATGAAAATGTTAAATAGTAAAGGACCCAAAATAGAGCCTTGGGGTACACCTGTTAGGGTGTGAAGGAAAGAGGAAGTGCAGTAGTTCCATTTTACAGCTTGTTCCCTGACTGAGAGATAGCTGGAGAACCATTTGATAGAAGAGGATGAGAGACTAAGATGGGAGTTTAGAAAGCAGATGTTGAAAGTGTTAGATAAGTCAAGGAGGAGGGTAGAAACTATCTTCCCAGAGTTACGAGCAGAGTTAATGATTTCGTGGAAGGAAAGAAGGGCAGTGGTGGTGCTATGTCCTGGTCTAAACCCATTTTGGGTAGGAGTTAGTAGTTGGTTGTTCAGTAGGTAGGGTAATAGTTGGATGTGAATATATTTTTCGAGTATCTTAGAGATAGGGGATAGAATAGCAATAGGGCAAAAGTCAGAGATTGAACAGTTTGTACCTCCTTTATGGAGGGGGATGATGAAGGCTTTTTTTCAGAGGTGTGGTACATAGGACTCCCGAATGGAGTGATTGATTAGGATTGCTGATTGGAAGGGCTATGCCATCAGCAGTTAGTTGGAGAAAGTTGGATGGAATGTCATCTGGGGCATTAGAGCAAGGTTTTAACATTTGTAGGAGCTTTTTTATAGTGCGGGTAGGAATGGATTTGAGAGTAAAAGGGGATGACTTTGGGTTTTGGTTGTTGAGTTTTTGGTATCAGTTAAGTTGGGGGGATGTTGTTAGGGAAAGAAGAGGTGAGTTTACCTATGGGGTCAATGAAAAAGGAGTTGAATTGGGTAGCTAGGTGGAGGTCTGGTGTGTCTGTGTCAGGGCAAGGGTTCTCTTTTTTGCCTGGGGATAGTATTGTTGAAATACTATTCCAGCATTTTCTGAAGTTGGTTTTATGATTATTTTGAAGTTTAAGGTAGTAGGATTTGCGGTCAGTGGCTATTTGTTTTTTTACTTGATTTCGCAGTTGTGAAGAGAGTTGGGAGTTTTGCATTTTTTATAGTATTTCCAGATTTTATCTCGGTGATGCATAAGTAGTTAGTCAGGGGGTTGCTTTGGATCTTTTGGTTCTACTGGGGGAGAAGTGGTTAAGTATATCAGTGAAAATTCTATTAAAAAGTGAAACTGCGGCATCTAAAGGGAGGGACTTTAGAGGTTTCCAGTCTATCTGTTTTAAGGCATTAGAGAAAATTAGGGGGTTGAAGTTTTGCATGTTGTGGGTGGTAATGTGTCTGTGCTGAAAGTGGAGGGTGGAGGGGGACATAGCTCTCAACCTTCCATCTCCAAAATGAGGAACACTTGCCCTCATAATGTGGAACAAATGGGCAAAATGTGGAACACATACTAATGGCTTACTAACAACTTCACCTAGGAAGGCCATAGGATGGTTAAAATATTCTGGTTTTACTTATAAAGAATATCTTTTAATGAATTAATATGATTAATTTCTATTTACCATGAATTTCACTTAAAAAAATTCCTAACACTGAATATGTGATAGAGTCTTTCAATGTGGAACATTGAGGAACTTTGAGGAACATGAACTTTTTAAGACCCCAAATGAGGTATGTTCCTCGTAATGAGGTACATTTGAGAGGTATGGAGGGGGAATGGCATATGTAGGCAGGGAGATGGTCACTGAGGAGGTCGGCGAGAGTACCACTATCAGAAACTTGGTTTCGGTGAGAGACTAGTATCTAGTCAAGGATGCTACCTGTGGTGTAATCTTTATTTGGTCTAGTAGGGGTTTTGAATAGCTGTGTGAATTGATATAGACTGATGCTTTGAGAAAGGGTAGATGAGTCAAAGGAAGACCAGTTTATATTGACATCTCCTAGGATTATTGTCTCATTGTTTATGTTGGAGGTGAACCAGGCAAGAATATCTTCCAGAATAGGGATATTGTTACTAGGTGATATGTACAGGGTGGCAATGCATAAAGTTTTATTGTTGCTTACTTTTAGAAGAGTGAGGGTTAGCTCGGCAGTGTCAAATGAGGGTATGGGCTTAGTATAGGGTGTCACTGTTAAGGAGGAGGAGAAGAGTAAGGCTACTCCTCCACCTTTCTTTTGGGGTCTGTCACTTCTTATAAGTTTATAGTTTGGAGGTGTTATTTCAGTATATTTTATGTGTGGCGTTAGCCAGGTTTCTGTGATAGAAAGTATATCAGGTATGCTATGAGAGATCCAGGCATGAAAGGAAGGTATTTTATTACAAAGGCTCCTGGTATTAAGTGTGGCAAGGAGAAGAGATTTGTGGTGCAGGGGAGAGGTATGTTAATGTGGTTTGGAAGTGGAGTTGTGTGAAGGCCCTGGGTTATGGTGTATGTCTCCAGAACGGAGGAGGAGGGTGATAAATTTCAAGTAGATTATGGATAGGTATCTATGTTCTAATGGGTCATAAGTGGAGATGTTGGAACCTAATGAGGTGAGTTTGGTGGGTATGGGGAGTGGTTTATTAGGATTAAGGAAGCGCTTCCCTTGAAATAGAAAAGATTCATTATGTTTGTAGAGGTGGGGGAGGCTTGGGCTGTAGAGGGAAAGTCTTTTTTAATGTAAATTGCAGTTGTGTGAAAGGGAGGGGAGTGCTGAAGCTGTGGGAGACTAGTAAGGTAGAGTAGGCAGAAGAGGATTTGGCTTAGAAATAAGGGTAGTAGAGCATAGGCAGGTTTTGTTTGCATGGTGGGAGACAGAGTGTGAGTTAAGTGAGAGGGATGTGTAGGAAAAGAGATGGTTAATAAGTTTGAGAGGTGAGGATTAGAATGGAATGTGTGAGGGTGCATTCACAGGGATATAGAAGGGTGGAGGGTGATACAAGTAGTGGGCGGTGGGTTGGTATAAGACAATAGGTGTAGGATAGTGTTAGGATGTAGAGGGAGAGAGGGACTTAGTTTGATGGGTGGGGTTTGTGTGGGAGTGGTTAGAGAGCTATAAATGTAGATGTACTTGGGGCAGGTGGGAATTAGGGGCAGGGTAGGGGAGCGGAGTGAACCCACAGGGCGAACAGAGCGGGAAGAGCCAAGGAAGGAAGATTCCAAGCCCAGAAGAGAAACATTCAGTGGAGTAGAAAGGTAGGATCTGAGAAGAAAGTATGCAGGAGGGGGGAAAGGCAGTTGTCGTGGTGGGTGATAGGGAGAAGTATAAGGAGATGTAGGGAGATAATGGACTATAGACACCAGGCTACAGCAGTATAGTCAAGGTGGAAAAAGTACAGCTAAAGGGGATATTAAAAGTGTGTACAGGCTGCCATCTATTGGAGAAATCTATGTCTGCAGCACTGACCACAGTGAGCTTTCCCGAGCCAGGGGAGAAAAAAGAGGGAGGAAATATTTGGCAAAATATTCAGAGTACTCATAATTTAGAAAGAAGAAAAAAAAGTTTTTCTTGTGTGTTTATATTTTATATTCTGTATAAACCCTACTACTAGAATGCTGTATGCTGACTTTACTAAAGGAATTGTTAAGCTATAAATAACTTATGTTTCTATGGAACCTATATCTCTGTATGATATTCTTGTGTAATTTCTTTATGACATGCTATTGGAGCTTTCTTCCCCATGCCTCCACTGAAAATGGATATGTGTCCAGTCGGACTTTCCCGGTTAACAAATGTAAAATAAATAAATAAATAATGAAATGCATAATAGTATCCTTTGGAGCGATGGCCACTCCTGGAAATAAAGACATTGATAATATACCCCTAAGAGTAGACCCGTCATTGCACAGGGATTTAGGATTGCATGTAGACATTAGCATGGCCTTTGACCATCATATGTCTTTGGTATTGAGAAAATTATTGCACAAGGGTAAGCAATCTAGGTCGAAGGATATTATTGTTCCATTGCACATTGTCCTCATTTGACTAACACTGAGTACAATGCACCCTTTGGTGTGTATTTGGCCAAGTATTTGCAACAATTGGAGCATTCACAGAGATTCCTCCAAAAAAGAATACAAGATGTAAACAACATGTCCTATGTGGACTGCATCAAAGCCCTGTATTCTGGCTCCTACAATTTGCCAAGAGGCGAACTATGCCTGGCCTATAAAACAACATCTGTTCCTGCTCTGGAGGACAATTCTCACAGGTACAAAACAAATAGCATTAGAAATGCCAAATCTACGGACTTAAACCTTGTCTGCAACATAAATAGGACATGTTAGAGGGACATGTATGTGTCTCAGAGATAACCCCTCCACTGGAACAGGTTTCCTATTCATGTGAAGCACAGGTCTTCCCTGAACTTGGACCAGTAGATGGAGAATAAAAAATGTATTTATGATCTGGCATCTATGCTTATTATGGACAGAGGCAGCCCATAAATGCTTGATCATACATTTTCCAAGCCTATATCGAACCCTTAAAATTACTCAGGGGTATAAAACCCCATTAAATACATTTAAGAAATAATGTCTAGGCTTAAAAACGTTTAATTTATCCTAATTAAAATAGTTAACATAGTCAACTATGAACTTTTGAACCTACAATATGTTAGTCTAAGACCCTTAGTTACAATCAGTATTGAACACACAGGATTTATTGCATCATAATATGTTAGTGTCAGAGCCTCTGTTGCCATCAGTATGGAACACAGATTTTGTAGCATCATAATGCTGTATCATGAAAGCCACAGCAACCATCCCGATGGAACATGCAGACATCAGAGCCTCCCTTTCCATCAGTAAGGAATACTACAAGCTTCATTACATTATAATGTAGTAGTGTCAAAGCCTCAGTTACCATCAGCATGGAGGGCACAGGCTTTGTTACATTATAATGCAGTGAAGTGAGAGCCTCAGTGGCAATCAGCATGGAATGCACGTGCTTTGTAACATCACAATACAATTGTATTAGAAAAACGACAACAGGAACCAGATCCGAAGTTTTATTGCACTCATAGATTTTTGCAATACAGTGCCAGAAGTACCCATAACTGTTTCCTATGGCTTCAGATCCTATGCTGAATATTCCCTGTGTTTTTCGTGAGGATTTTACTGCATCTACATCTACTTCGGGAACTTCTGGTACTATATTGCAAAAATCTATGAGTGCAATAAAACTTTGGATCTGTTTGTTCCTGTTGTCGTTTTTCTACAATTGGGTCTGCTGTGTTGGTTTACAATTGTATTAAAGCCTGAAGTTACCATTAGTGTGAAACACAAAGGCTTTATTACAACATAATACAGTTTTGGCAAAGCCTCAATTATTATCAACATAGAACTCTACAGGCTGTGCTACATTACTGGACAGTATTGTCAGAGTGTCAGTAACCATAACATGGAACACTGGCTTTGTTATGTCATGATACAGTTGTGTCAGAGCCTCAGTAACAACCCAAATAGAGCACAGAGTCTTTGTTGCATCATAATGCAGTAGTGTTAGAGCTACAGGTACCATCTGTACACAGTCTTTGTTGCATTATAATACAGTGGTGTCAATGTTTCAGTTACCATAAGCATGGAACACTGCAACCATTGTTGCATCATAATGCAGTAGGCTCATACCCACAGTTATCATCAACATGTAAACAAAGGACGTGTTACATCACAATAAGATATTTGCAGAGCTTCAGATACAGTTAACATGTAACCTACAGCCATTGTTACATCATTATGAAGAAGCAGGAGTGTCACGGCCTCAGTTACCATCAGCATGGAAATGGCTTTGTTACATCACAGTACATTAGCATCAGAGCCAACCCTGGTGATCTAATTTTTGCTGCAATAAATGTTAGATGCATAACAAATAAAACTGCTGAACAACATTCCAGGATTACTCAACATAAGCCTGATGATCCAAGATAGGGTTTGCACTTGCTTCAATATAGGCAAGACAAATAGATCCCTTATGGAGAGAATGAGGAAGCACTTGTATTGTGTACATAATTTTGATGAGCTTAATGCTTTGGCCAAACATTATATGAAATATGGCAGTGACCATATTTTTGGTTTTAGGGTTGTTGAAACTTTGACTCAAGACAAGCATGGGGGTGACTTTAGGAACTATACGGAAAGCTGTAATCTTTCTTGGATCATTACTATGCAGGCGGTTAAATTTCCAGGCATCAGTGGCAGAACTTCCATTAAACCTATCCTAAAAGCTAGGGGGCTCTTTAAATGGCATCCTGTTGTTTTAATATATGTCTCAGTGCTTGTTTTCTATTGGATGTTTTGAATGGTTAATTGATGATGCTCTTTATTTAACTGCTGAGATGTTTTGTTACATTTGGTCTGATGAAGCACAGTGCATGTGTGAAAACGCTTACCTCTTCAATAAAACTGCTACAAATTTTATTAGTTTTAGCAGTGTTTGGGTGCTGTTGTTTTCTTTTCTACTCTTTTTCTTCAATAATATTTCTTTATTGTTTATTTTCAATATACATCATTTCACAAGAGTAAGCACAGGTGATATATAACTGGTACAATAACAATATTTTTAGAACATATTTACACTATTTACATGAATGCTTTCATATATTAATAGTATGGAAAGAGATAAGCGTTATTTTCTCCAGGGTTAGTACCATCAGGTTAGTATAATGCTATATAATGCTATGATTTTTATTGTGTATGTTGCAAATGTCTTCCAAAATCAATGTTTTATGCAAGTATTATATTGAAAATTTGTTCCCAACATCTCAGAATATTGGGGTTTTTGTTTTGTCTGTTTATTATGTATTTGTGGGCTAATATACGTTTTATTGCTAGGTTCCTGAAGTTATTCCATTAGATTGTAGATGGGGTCAGCCAGTTTGTAGCTATGTAAAGTTTCATTAATAGGAAGATATTAATGAGGATGATTGTTTGAGTTTTAGATAGGTTAATTGGGGGAATATGTAGTATCGTAAATTCCCAAGTGAGCGTTGATGATTGATATCCCATCTTTTGTAGTTGTACTTTCAGGGAGTTCCAAAGTTTGAATACACATTTACAGCTCCAGAACATATGTAAAAGGTCAGCAGTTTCATCTTTACAATGTGGGCAAAATTGGGAATTCCTAGAGTTAAATTTATGCAGTCTAAGGCGTGTATAATAAGCATTATTATATATCATGAGTTGGGTAAATTCTAACTTTTGAAGAGGTATGGATTTTATTGTTAGGTTGATTGCTTGTAATATTTTGTGGTTTTCTACCGATGGTATTCTTTCTTTCCAATAATTTGATAAGAGTATGTGTTCTTGAAATTTCAGGTCCTTTATCATTTTGTATGAACATGTTATAAATTTACTGTGTTGTAGAAGGGCTTGCTGTAATGAGTTACATTTCATTAAGTCATCTTTATTGATGTTTATATCTTGTAGGTAGCTTATACACAATTCTTTAATCTGTCTTAAGATCATCAAATATGTCTTGGGAAGGCCCAGTTGGTTTCTTATTCTGTGAGTGGGACAGTTCAAATATGGGTATATATCTTGTAGTGTTATATTAATTATAAGTGGGAATTTTTTCAGGTCTAGTAGCTGATTATTAATTTTCAAGTTAGGATTTTTGTGAATAGGTTGTAGTATCATCATGGGTTGAAGGAGATTTACTGACTTAAAAAGATTTTGTGTTAATATTATAGAATTTTAAGGCATTCCAATAGGTTTTCTTTTCTACTCTTATAAGGTTGCTAAGGCCAGGAACACCTTACCTGTATGCTGTATCCATCAGGTCAATGCCCTCCCTTCCAGTTTAGAAAAACGTTCTGAAAAACTTCCTACCTAAAATCTGGCTCTGTTCTTCCTTAAAACCATTATAAGCTAGATCCTTAAAATTGAACAAGTACCTTTTCATTCCTTATAACTCCTTATTCTCCCTTTTTCACTTACTTCCTTATGTCCATCAAATTCTCTTCCTTGACTTTCTCTCCAAATATACCATAAGCCTGTTTTTCTCTTGCTTCTCTTGCTTCATATTGCAATTCCTGTTTGTATTAGACCAACATACCTTTAATTTCTCAACGAACTGTTTAAAATTAAATGATTGCCATATAACTTGCATCCATTCTTAACCAATGTTTTTATATTGTGTCTAATTTCTTATAATTGTTTAAACTGCAGATGATGTTGTTTTATTTTTGAAAATTGTAAAATCATTGTTCTTAAAATGTCTTGCAATAATTTGGAACTTTTCACCCCAGGTCCCCACTGAAAATGGGCTTCTACCCAGTCAGACTTTCCCGGTAATCAAATGTCATTAAATAAATAAATAAAATAGTTTTTAAAGGACTAGAGAGAGAGTGTTCACCTAATAGATACAGATAAGGAGTTCCATACCTTAGCAACATAGTTTGAGTACAGACCATGCCGAGCAGATTTGAAAGGTTTGTGAAGAGAGAGTGTTTTTTTTTTGTAATTGGATTGTAATGACTGAGTAAGCACACAATTGTTTAAAATGGTATTTAATGCTGGACAGATGGATGCTGGATAATATTATAGGTGGTGAGAAGCTGTGTACATGTTAGTTGATGGGGTAGTTCTAACCAATTTTAGTCTTTTTAGTGCTATACAGTGGTGGGTTCTGAAAGGGGTATTTGCTGCAAATGTAGCCGATTTATTATAGCATTGCTGACATTTTGCTTTTGTGATGCCTGAAGGTTAGTAAGCATGGAAGCTCCATAAAGTACTGAGGGGATAAAATAAGTACTGGCAAGTGTAGGTTTAGTTGCATTGATGAGAAAATTTGTGGATCTGTAAAGCATCCCCAGTTTTTGGTAAATTTTTATACAATTTTGAATATGCAAGTTGAATTTAAGATTATTATTCACTATCATCCTTAATAATTTGCTATGGGAAGTGGCTTTAATGGTTGCATTATTAATAGAGAAGGTTTAAAATTTTGTTGTGGGGTGAGCATGAGTCGTGAGTTACAAAGCCATATTTCAGTTGCTGTTAAAGCTTCCTGAGTAATTTTTTGGACATATGCCAGATTGCCTAATGTGCATATGAGTGTGGTGTTATCTGCATACTATATTAATAAAGCCTGCTGTGTGAGTGTATGGAGAGTGTTGCTGAAAATGTTAAAGAGGAGGGGCCAAGGATAGAGCCTTGCAGCACAACAGTGGTGACTTGGATACATAGAAGTGTCAGAACCTCACCATCAGTATAGAATGTACAGGCTTTGCTACAGAGTAATATCATAATGAAAGCCTTAGTTACCATCATTACAGAACATTACAAGTTTTGTTACATAACAAAGAAATGGGGTCAGCTCAGCTGTCCCCAGCATGAAACACATCAGCCTTGTTAAATCATAAAAAAAGAATAGGCAGAGTCTAAGCTGTCATCACTGTGGAACACACAGGGTTTGTTTTATCGTAATACGGCAGCACCAGACCCTCAGTTGCAATTAGTATGGAACAGTCAGGCTTTGCTACATTATAGTACAGTAGTGTCAGTGCCTGAGATACCATTAGCATAGGAGATACAGGTTTTGTTATATACCTCTCAACTGTCCAGATTTTTGCAGAATGTACACATTTTCGCCTTGTATTTTTGGACTGTTTTCTCCATGGTTATTAGTTTGTTTTCTGATCTTTGTCCTTTATTTTAATTAGTAGTTTGGGGAAGATTGTGTTGCTGTATTATTCTGTACTTTTGTTTTCACATGTAGCATTACTTGTAAAAACTATCCATTTGTATTTAAACCCTACTGGTCCGTACTCTTATAGTTGAGTTCACAGTTGTGGCAGAACGCTGTACTACTACTACTGCCACATCTGTGCCTTAGTCATTTATTGCTGTATTTTTTCCATAATCTGTGTTCCCATGTGATTATAAGTATAACAGCATTAAGCATAACAATTTACGGTACCAAACAGGTATATCTGAGACACTACTCCATTGTATATTAAGCTGTTGTATCTCTGAGATACTACCCCACTGATAGATTTCTTGATGCTAAGTATAACTGTCAAAATATGTGTTACTAAGTTATCCTGTTAGCTTTATTACTAACTTGAACTGTGATAATGTTATGTGATTTATTACTATCATTTTTCTGATTGTTTCACTATTGTTTAAACTACTGACTATGTTGTTATTGCGTGGAGCTTTTTTTCCTTGGCTTCCATTGAAAATGGGCAAATTTGTCCAGTCAGACTGCCTCGGTAAATAAATATTAAATAAATAAATTAAATTAAATTTATTTAGCTTGTTCTGGAACTTTAGTCTTGCATTTAATTTGTCAGTTGTGGGAAGATTGCGCTTCTTCATTATTTTACACTTCTATTTTTTCGACAAGTAGAATTACTTGAAAAAGCTGTTTTTATTTGAAACCCTTCTGGGCCAAAGTCTTGTAGGTTAGTTCACAATTGCAACACAACTGTGCAATACATATCTGTGCCTTAGTCATTTATTACTGCATTTTCGTTCCATAAACAGTGTTACTGGTAAATTTCTGCAAAGTCTTCAATAGTGAAAGAATTGTCTCTGCTCCAGTTTGTGCTTTAGAGCTTTTATATCCTACTTATCTCCTTCCTGCTTAAAATTGCATTCTGTGTCTACCCCATCCCCAACTAACACATTCAAATAAAGTTTCTGAAAGAGTTCCAATATTGCCTTTATTTAATTGAATGCCTCTTTAGCTAACCTGCTTGTTTCTTAAAACAATTTTTTTCCCAACCCTGCCTCACGTTTGCTGTTGTTGCTTTATAAGCCTGTGTCTCTGACCTCTACCCCTTATGATATTCTGATTTCTGAACTCCCTCCCCTCTTTCATTGCTATTGTTGTATAAGCTATTTATGTACTATACACACCCATTGTTTTCCATAGACTCATGATACTGAGTGCCCAACCAGCAAACCGGCATTGCTCTTGAGTAAACTTCCTTTACTACATATAGCCTTCTGCTCATTTGCCTGATCTGCATTCCAAAAGTGTTTTACTTGTCTCCAGTGCCATCAAGCAAAGTTTAGTACCATTGATTTCTGAATTGCATTTAGTTTTTTTAAGTGATCACTACAGTTTTCTGCTTTGATATGCACATTTCAGAGATTTTTTTTGTTTTCTTCCTCTCACTGTTACTGCTGTAAGACTGTCTGGTGATTGCATTTGTCAATGGATTTCCACCTGGTTGTTTGTGGCTTGTGGTAGCATTGCACTTGTGTGTTTCTTCTTCTGCATTTTTACATTATGAGGACTGAGTTTATTCCTCTTGTGGGAAATGGTATTTGCCTAGTTTATCTGATTTGGGAAATATACAAAAAGACTCATAATATAGCCATTTTATTGGCTAGAGGACTCAGTTGTGTTTTTTCCGTGCCGCTATAAATTCTCCATATCTGTGTATGTCTGCAGTTCCCTGTACAGTAAAAAACAGCCAGAAAGCAGTTTAGAATGGTCCATAAAACTGCACCTTGTAGAGCAGCAATATAGATCAAATACCTTGCATGCCAACAGGCTTAGAACAGCTATATGGGTGTTATGTGGCAAGATCTACTGAATTCGGTGTTGTGTAAACATTAAAGTTAGTAGAAGTTAGTATTGTTTAGCAGAATCTGTTCCTATAAGGCACCCTTATTGGTTTGCACCAATGAAGCACCCTTAATAACCTTCTAACTCCAATATACCCCCCTTTATAGCTCACAAATCTTTGGATATGCAACTTCCTAACTTCTCTGTAGCTAGCTTGGTAGATATGGAAATCCTAAGAAAATATAGCAATTTTTCTCATGTTTACTGACAACCACTTAATCCTTCAAGAAGCTCTCAGAGTATGTGAGAAGTGTACACATGCAATGACACTGGAGACTAAACTCTCACATACAAGTGCACATCGGATTGTCAGAACCACATATACAACACCCATCTCACATATTACACAACACGCACATAGAATAACATGTACTGAGGCACTTAAGAGCAGTCTTCCTAAACAACACAAATCACCTAGACCATCCATTGTCAAAGCTATGTCTCAACAAGCCCAAAGGCACTCAGAAAAAACAAAACTGAACCCCACACATACTGTCACTCTCAATGGAGACCCAAACACTAGATTTCTAAGGGAAGTAAACACACTTTCCAGGGCTGTCATCACAGGTGACTCCATTGTAAGACATACTGATGCCCCTCTAACCAGGCTGAACAAGGAGAAGATAACTGTTAGCTGGTTATCTGGAGTCAGAAACCACCAAATCATACATGCACTCAAGTCATTACACCACAGGTACCAGTATGATTGCATCATAGTCCATGTAGGTTTAAATTACCTGAGATGTGCCTGCCTGGACTACATGAAGACAGACTACGTGTCTCAGGCTGGTATGAGCCTAGCATTGGGCAGCATGTTACTATCACCGAGGATGATGCTACAATATGAGCAAAAAATTATAGGCTTCAACAACTGGCTGTCTTTCATGTGTCATTCTAAGGGGATCCAGTATTTGTCAGCTTGGGATGATGTATTTAACAGACCATGTTACTTTGCCAAGGACAGGCTGCACATTTCCCTTTTAGGCTTTTGAAAACTGGGTAAAACTTTATGCAATATAGCGAAACCAACTCAACTGAACCCCAGAGTGTTACTGCTCAATGCCAGGTACCTAAATAAATAACTACTAATCCAATTAAAATAAGTAACGTTAAGGAATTATTCCAACCCAAATTACCTTTTATTAAGTGGTGGTTTGTCAAAATTCAATGCCCCTCCAAACCCTGAGAACAGAGGAGCCTATGCTGAATTGGTCTCAGAAACTCTGTATAACCATGTCAATGCCTGCAGAGAGACTGCTATACCTAATAGAAGTAAGCCCAGGACTTACCCCAGAAACAAACCACCTTGGTAGTATCCCACGTTAAAACAGGATATACAACAAAAGAAAAAATATTGGAAAAATGAGGAATGGTAACTCCTATAAAGATAAAAACTCAAAATTCAATTCCTTTTTTACCCCCCTCTCACCCCCAACCATTGCCCCAAAAATAACCTCAAACATAACCCCCTCCAACTGTAACATGTACTGGCTGTACTCACTAAAGCCAAGAACACAGCCTCAATGGACCCCAATAACATCCTAGGAGGCCTCCTGCACAGTCTGAAATATGAGTTATCAGGACCGCTGGAGTCATTATTTAATTATAGTCTTAAAATAGGCTTTGTGCCATGTGAATGGTTGACTGTGATGGTCACCCCCTTCAAAAGGGAGTATCTTTGTTAGGAAAATGTATAACTGCAATGCAATATGTAGGTTTAGTGTATTAAAATGTACAACTGCAATATGCAGGTTTAGTGTATTAAGGGTTAAAAGGAGTTAATACATTTATTCTGCTTATTCTGTGTGAAAATATGCAGCTGTTAGAAGCTCTGAAGAGAAATTATTCTGCTTATTCTGTGTGAAAATATGCAGCTGCTAGAAGCTCTGAAGAGAGAACAATGGATGCCTGTAAATCCACCATGGTCAGCAGAAAGTGTATTGAGGTCAGGACTGTACCTTGAATGTATCATATCAGAACTAGAGAAAAAATTGTGAGAAACTAAGGGAAGCTGAAACAAACTCAAGGCCAGGTTGTTTTTCTCAAAAAACATGATTTTGCAAGACAGCAATTATTTGACCATGTTAGCAGCAAATCTAATAATAGTATCTTTCCGTGAACTTGTAGAAAACTGTATAAAAACTGTAGGATGAACTATGACAAATCAGACAAACTTTGTACCTACATGCTTTGTCTCCTTGCTGCAAGTAATAAAGGGTGCCTTGCTTGAACCTTACGTGCATTGATCTTTGTGCTTTCTTTAACAATCTTCAACAGATGAAAGGAAGGTTGTGCTTACTGAATCTGGTGGACTTCTATGAAAAAGTTGTTAAGGCAATGGATGAGGGGAAAATGGTGTAGACCGCCTGCCTAGATCTGGTGAAAGCATTTCATACAATACCCAACTCAAGCATTGTCGATTAACTTATGAAACTATGTATAAACACCTTTATAATTTGCTGGATAGCTAACTGGCTCACTGATAGGACCCAGAAGTTAGAATCAGTAAGGCCACCTCCATGTCCCCTAAGGCTTTGTGCTGAACCTGTTTCTCTTTGGCATCTACTTCTCAAATGTTAAAGCCAATGCCAAAGGCCTCTGGCTAACGAAGTTTGCAAATGATTGCAAACTGGGAGCAGTCACTGAATTCCCAAAAGACAAGAACACTCTTCAGGAAGGTCTAATATAGACAAACTTTTGTTGCCAAACCAATAGCTTAAAACTCAATACCAAGAAATGCATTGCAGTACCTTTTGGGAAGTCTGCCACCCCAGGTAACTATGACATCAATAAAAAACCCTTAAAGTTGATGTGTCATCTGGCAGATCCTGGCTCCAGACAGACCTCTACTGTGATCTTCTCCTTTTTAGCCTGGTAAGGGGGACATTAGTATGTCTTACAATGGAATCCTCAATGACTAGAATGTTTGGCTGTGTGGTGTGTTGCCTTATGGGCTTGGAATAGGGGCTACTATAATTTTCAGAATTATGTGTTGTGTAAGGTGCTGTCTTTTTTGAGTGATTGCTAGGCCATAGAGATGCTTTTAGGACGTCTTGGTGGTTTGGGTAGATAACAAGTGAGTACCTCCATATATGTGGCTCTATGTGTTTGTTCCTTAGTGTTGGTCGTGAGTGTTTTGGGTATAAAGCTAGCAACCTGGTTTGCATTTTTTCATGTGTGTATGTGAGAGCTTTGTCTCAGCACACAGTGTTTGCCTGTTCTAAAATTAAATGATTGTCAGTGAACATGAGGCAGTTACTACACTGCCTCAGAATGCTGGTATCCATCAGGCCAAAAACAGCGATGACAGGGAAGCACCTATCCATCATACCAGATCCTTAGTAGATGGGAAGGAGTAGGGGACAGTCACTTAAAGGTTTAAGTGAGAGTGTTTAATAGTATACTATTAGATAGCCCACAGTGGTGCTGCCCTTTGTGCAAACTGGGACCATCTTGAGCAGCTATTAACAGTGGGAGACTATGGAGACAGTTTCCTATAGAGTATTTCAAACTGGAGAGTGCTGCTTATGTATAAGGCAAAGGTAACCATGTTTGCACAATCAGCATGGAACACAAAGGCTTTGTTAGATAACAGTATATTAATGTTAGCAACTTTGCTACTATCAGCATGGGATAATGCAGGCTTTGTTACATCATACCACAGTTGTGTCAGGGTCTTATAACACATGTAACACAGGCTTTTCTACATCACAACAGAATAGTGTAAAATACTCACTTATCAACAGCATGGACCACTGCATGCTTTGTTATATCACAACAGAGTAGAGGCAGTTTCTCTGTTACCTTTTGCATGGAACACACAGTCACTATTGCATACTGATATAATAGAGCCAGAGCTTAAGTTACCCTCAACATGAAACACACAGTCACTGTTACATATTAATACAGTAGAGCCAGGACCTAAGTTACCCACAGCATGGAACACACAGGCTTTGTTACATCATTATGCAGGAGTGTCAGAGCCTGTGCTATCATCAATATGGAACTTACTGGTTTTGTTATATCACAGTACATTAGTGTCAGAGTCTCAATTACCATCAGCATGGAACTCACAGACTTTATTGCATCATAATGTAGTAATGTCAGAGAATTGGTTATGGAACACTACAAACTTTGTTACATAACAACAGAGTCATATCAAAGCAGTAGTTTAACAAACAGGCTTTCCTACATTATAATACAGAAGAGTCACAGCCTCTATTACCACCTGCATGGATCACAATCTTTGATACATCATAACGCAGTACTTCCAGTGCCTCAGTTACTCTCTGCTTGGAAAATAAAGGCTTTGCTACATCATAGTTTCAGTTTCCCTGAGAATGGGGCACACTGGCTTTGTTTAAGTATAGTGCAGTAGTGACAGAGCCTCAGTTACAGCCAGCATGGAACACTGCTAGACTGAAGTCCCCAGTAACCATCAGCACTGAACATACAAAATAATAAAAAAGAAATTGTTATATCACAATATATTAGTCTCAGAGCCTCAATTACATTTAGCAAAGAACATGAAGGCTTTGTTATGTTGTATCACAGTAGTGTCAGAGGCTCATCAGTCACTAGATTTGAAAACACAGTCTTTGTTACATTATATTACAGTATAGTCAGAGCCTCAGTTACTGTCTGCATGGAACACATAAGTTTTTTTATATTCTTATAGAGCATTGTCAAAGCCTTAGTTAACCATCAGCATGGAAAATAGGCTTTCTTACATCCTGTCATACTAGTATCTGAGCCACAATTACCATCAGCAAGAAACACTACAGACTTTGTTACATCATACCACAGTAGTGTCAGGACCTCCATTATCATTAGCATGGAACACACAGGGTATAATACATCACAATAAGATGGTGTCAGATCATCAGCTTTCATCAGAACATAGTATTACAGTCCATTTTTATTTTACATCATTATATAATAGAGCTAGAGCTTCACTTACCATCAGTTTGGAAAATACAGGGTTCGGTACATCATATCAGAGTATTGAAAAAGACTCTGTTACCATCAGAATGCAATATTTCAGGTTTTGTTACATCATGATATGGTACTGTCAGAGCCTCATTTACCATCAGTATGGAATATAAAGTCTTTGTTTCTTCATATTACAGTAATATTGGAGCCACAGGCTATGCTATCTAATAGTTCAGCAGTGTCAGTGCCTCAGTTACCATCAGTATGGAATTCTACAGACTTTGTTACCTAACAGGACATTAGTGGCACAGCCTCAGTTACCATCAGTATGGAACACTACTGACTTTGTTACCTAATAAAACAATAGTGTCACAGCCTCAGTTACCATCAGCATGGAATACTACAGACTTTGTTACCTAATAAGACAGTGTCACAGCCTCAGTTACCATCAGTATGGAACACTACAGATTTTGTTACCTAATAGGACATTAGTGCCACAGCCTCAGTTGCCATCAGTATGGAAAACTACTGACTTTGTTACCTAATAAGACAATAGTGTCACAGCCTCAGTTACCATCAGCATGGAATACTACAGACTTTGTTACCTAATAAGACAGTGTCACAGCCTCAGTTACCATCAGTATGGAACACTACAGACTTTGTTACATCAAAATGCAGTAGTATTAGAGCTATAGTTACCATCATATTAATACATTGGAGTCATAGCCTCAGTTACCATCAGCATGGAACACTACAGACTTTGTTACCTAATAGGACATTAGTGTCGCAGCGTCACTTACCATCAGTATGGAACACTACAGACTTTGTTACCTAATAGGACATTAGTGTCGCAGCATCACTTACCATCAGTATGGAACACTACAGACTTTGTTACCTAATAGGACATTAGTGTCGCAGCGTCACTTACCATCAGTATGGAACACTACAGACTTTGTTACCTAATAGAACATTAGTGTCACAGCCTCAGTTACCACCACTATGGAACACTACAGACTTTGTTATCTAGTAGGACATTAGTGTCACAGCCTCAGTTACCATCAGCATGGAACACTACAGCCAGTGTTACATCAAAATGTAGTAGTATTAGAGCTATAGTTACCATCATAGTGATATGTTGGAGTCATAGTCTCAGTTACCACCAGCATGGAACGCTACAGACTTTGTTACCTAATAGGACATTAGTGTCGCAGCCTCACTTACCATCAGTATGGAACACTACATACTTTGTTATCTAGTAGGACACTAGTGTCACAGCCTCAGTTACCATCAGTACGGAATACTACAGACTTTGTTACATTAAAATAAGCAGTATTAGAACTATTGTTACCATCATATTAATACGCTGGAGTCACAGCCTCAGTTACCACCAGCATGGAACACTACAGACTTTTTTACCTACTAGGACATTAGTTCCACAGCCTCAGTTGCCATCAGTATGAAATTCTACAGACTTTGTTACATTAAAATGCAGAAGTATTAGTGCTATAGTTACCATCATATTAATATGCTGGTGTCACAGCCTCAGTTACCATCAGCATGGAATACTACAGACTTTCTTACATCAAAATGCAGTAGTATTAGAGCTATAGTTACCATCATATTAATACGTTGGAGTCATAGCCTCAATTACCACCAGCATGGAACACTACAGACTTTGTTACCTACTAGGACATTAGTTCCACAGCCTCAGTTACCATCAGTATGGAATTCCACAGACTTTCTTACATTAAAATGCAGTAGTATTAGAGCTATAGTTACCATCATATTAATACGTTGGAGTCATAGCCTCAGTTACCATCAGCATGGAACACTACAGAATTTGTTATCTTGTAGGACATTAGAGTCACAGCCCCAGTTACCATCAGTATGGAACACTACAGACATTGTTATCTAGTAGGACATTAGTGTCACAGCCTCAGTTACCATCTGTAAGGAATACTAAGACTTTGTTACATCAAAATGCAGTAGTATTAGAGCTATTGTTACCATCATATAAATACGTTGTAGTCAGAGCTTCAGTTACCATCAGCATAGAACACAGTCTTTCTTATATCATAATAGAACTGTGACAAAGCCTGAGTTACAACCATCTTGCAGCACACAGGCTTTCTTACATTACAATATAGTAGTGTCTTTTAATGTAGAGGAAATGGGATGAAGTAACAGTGAAAGGAACTGTGACAAAATTAAGACAAACTCTTAATTAGAAACCTCAGGCCCAGATGCAGTAACTAACTTCAGGCTTAAAGTATTAAAATCTTTACACAAAGATTTTTACCAAGTAGACACCATCCTGGTTAACAACAGGAAAAATGACATACCACCTTAAGAGTGAACCTGCAAGTTATCATAAGAACTAAAGACCAATAACTTGCCTTCTGACAATATACAAATTATGTGCTGGAATTGATACAAAGTTTATCGTCATTTAGAAAAAAATCAATTATAGCAAGAGGACAACAGAGTAACAAAATAAAATCATATGCAACAAAGCATCATTTATTGCTAAATACAGTTGCACTAGAGAGTTGCAAAAAAGGGAGAAGAATTTATATATGTCATAGATAGATTACATAAAAAGCATTTGACAGCGTCCCACATTCACAGGTAAGAGGATACTTACATATGTATACAATATACCCTACATTGATCAATTGCATTACCTTGACCATGAAACAGTGGCAAACTACTCTGCATTTGAGCCATGACAAAGACAAGTTATTATCCCAGAGATAAAAATTCAAAGGGGGATAGTTCAGGGTGATTGTCGATGTTGCTGTTTTGTCTTGCCTTTAATCTATTAAGCTGTTTACATAACAAATAAGACCATCGTTCTAATTTGGCTTCCAGAAACCAACCTTGTTTAAAGACTTCTCATCTACTTTTTGTGCATGACTTAAAAATATACAGTACATCAGGTGAAGAGTTAAATGCACTACTATGAAGGGTTAAAACTTTCTCAGGTGATGTAAGAATGAAATTTTGTGTTGATAAAAGTCCAAAAGCAACATTTAAATCAGGAAAACTACAGCACCAAGAGAATGTCAATCAATAGTAGTAGGAGCAACAGATGCAATAAAAAAAATTTATAGTTGTACCTAAATATGCTGCCGTTTCATGCATCTCTGTATGAATTACAGAAGGAAGCATTCTGGGCATATTGCTGGTGCTGAGAAGCACTGTTAGCTAACATAAAAGACTGAAACAATACTAAATTTGTGAACTCTAATTGTACCCTGACTTTGGAATGGGGTCCATTCCTGTCATCGTATTAGAAACCCAAAATACTTGGAGAAATTAAACTAAGGTTTGATTATCATAATGGAGTAGCATCAGAGTTGGTTTTACCATCAGCAATGAACACATGGATTTGTTACATCATAATATAATATATTAAAAGCCTTCAATACCATCAAGAATGAAAACTACAGGCAATGTAGGAATGCAAGGAATACATACAAAATTTGCATAGTGAATTTCTGGGTTGAAAAATCTGCCATATTGGGCTAGATTGGAAGTTTTAGGTCTTTTTTTTCATAAGTTACAGGTTTATGCAAGGAAAGTTGTGTGCAGCTTATTGGACATTAAGGAATGAGGGGCTCTGATTATTAGTAAACATTGAGCTTAAGATTTTATTCAATTTACAAGGCAGGGTAACCAATCATTTAAATTTGGAAGATGAAGAACTGTTGCTAGAACAATGTCTCTTATCACATTCTACACTTATGTATATGGAATAATCTCCTCTATTAATTAGACAGCCTGAATCATTACATCTATTTAAAAAGCATCTTGATAACAGGGTTCATACTAAGGTTTATACATTTGGAATCTGCAATTTGATTGGCATTTTGCCCTAACATAGTTTGTTCTAAAAAAAAAACAGAAGTGACAGATCCCCATTTATAATCATCACTGAAACTGCATCCATTCTTACTTTATAACTCCAAACCAAAGAGTAGAAAGGTCACATAGACAAACCAATTGGCAAAAACTACAAGATAAACTGAGCCAAGCTAGTTTTCACTGTGTGATACCTTAAACATCCTGTAATAGAGGCCCATAGGATCTATGCAAACAACCAGTTAAGTCCATCAAGTGTTTCGAAAATATGGCTTTTGAACATCCATGACTTTTTAGTTTTTCTTTTTAAGTCTTTGTGGATACATTCAGGCCAATAAAGTCAAACCTCACTAACTATGAGTATACGTATTTCAGGATATCTTATGACCTCATCAGCACACCATAAGTGGAATGCTTGGTTATACTTTAGAAACGCATGGTCTACATAGCTCTCAACTGTATAGATTTTCACAGAATATCCAGATTTTTGTCTCATATTTTTAGTCTGCTCCTCATAAAATTTTAGTTTTCTGGCAAATCACTAGTAAATTGTTGAAAATTGAAGTCAGAAAATAATGACAGATGTTTGAGTTACAGACCTCATATTCTTCAGAAAAATCACGCTAATACAAAATCTGTTATTCTATCAACTTTCTATGTTTCTAAGAGCAATATTTAAAAATTGCCCCTATTTTTGGGCCTTTATCCCTCCATTATATATAGCTTTGTCCAGATTTCTTGGTCTTAGAGGTTGAGAGGTATGAAACATAGCAGATGCCAATAACCATTAAGGTGTCCGCAAAATACCCCAACCAACATCCAAATCAAAGAGCAAAATGGTCACACAGACAAACCAATTTCTTAAACTGCAGGAATCAATAGCCAAGCTAGTGTTTACTGTGTGATACCTTAAACCTCATGTAATAGAGGTCCATGAGATATATGTAAAGAATCCTTAAGGACATCAAGCCTTTCAGCAATGTGGCTTTTGAATGTCCATGACATTTTAATTTTTTAAGTCTTTGTGGATGCATTCAAGTCAATAAAGCCAAACCCACTAGCCATGAGCACATGTTTCAACCTTCTTTGAACCTAATCAGCACAACATAAATGGAATGCTTGGCTATAACTTAGAAACACAGGGTCTATAACCCAGCTGATGTCTGTAACCATTAAAGTGTCTGAAAAATATCCCTAACTAATATCCAAACCAAAGAGTAAAAAGGTCACACAGACAAATCAGTTAGTAAAAAACTACAAGTAAAACCTAGCCAAGCCAGAGTTTTTACTGTGTGATACCTTAAACCTCCTGTAATAGAGGCCCATGGGATATACAGGGTCATTTGCCTATATCCCATGTGCCTTTATTACAGGAGGTTTAAGATATCATGTAGTGAAAACTCTAGCTTGGCTAGGTTTTTTCATATTTCTTATCTTATAACTCAACGGTGCCAGACCCTTTGTTACCATCAGAATGGAACAAATGCTTTGCTACATCATAATATAAGTATTTACAGGGACGCAATAACCATCTGTGTGGAAGAATACAGGCTTTATTACATAACAATACAGTAGAGCTAAAATGTGAGTGGAACACACAGGCTTTATTACATCACAACCCAGTATTGCTAGAACATCACTTACAATCATTATGGAGCATGCAATTTTGTTGTTACATGATAATGCAGTATTGTCAGGGCCTCAGTTACCTTAAAGGTGGAACAGTCTAGGCTTTCTTACGTCATAATATAGTAATCCCACAGGTTCAGTTCCCATGAGCATTAAACACAAAGCCTTTGTTATGTTCTCAGATGTTCTGGTCAAAACTAAGGTGTTGCGGCTCACCAAGTTTGCAGATGACTGCAAACTAGGTGCAATCACTGAATCCCCAAATAATGTCAGTATACTCCAGGAGGGTCTCAGGCAGACCAACAACTGGTGGATTAGTTATGGTCTCAAGCTGAATGCAAAGAAATGCATCATCATTCCCTTTGGCACAAATAATGCCCCTTCACACTATCAAATCAACAACAATACCCTAAGTACCCATAAAGTGGTAAAGGACCTGGGATAACAGGCTGATTGCGACCTTAACTTTGACCACCACATGTCTACGGTGGTAAGGAAAGTTTTCCACTTAGCACACTTGATTAGTAAAGGCATCACCACAAGAGCAAAATAAGTTATAACCCCCCTATACTTGGCACTTATCCAGCCCATAACTGAGTATAATGCCCCAATTGTTATGTATCATACTAAGCACCCGCAGCAACTAGAGACACCTCAGAGGTTTCTAACAAAGAAGATCAAGAGGCTCCATCACGTGCCTTACACAGACCAACTAAAGTCCCTGTCACTATACTCCATATCATATAGACTTGTTAGGGGGATACTAATGCCTGACCTACAGAACAATCCAACACCCAAACGTAATGAACTTGCTGCATATCCATAAATCAAATGTGTCTAGGGCTACCCATTCCAGGGACTTAAATATGGCCTGTGACTTAAATAGGACATGATGGAGGGACATATTTATCTCCCAGCAACTGCCACATCTTTGGAACAGGCTACCAATTCATGTGAAACATTGCATCTCTATGAAACTGTTCAAGAGGAACCTGGACAAGTGGATGGGGCACCATAAATTCTTACTGGGGATAGTGTCCACAACCCTCCTGGACATGGGCATCATCACTAAATGCAATCTTGAGTAATGACTAGCACTTCGAAGGTATTACATTGAGTTGAAATGGCTAGGCTTAAAATGTCCTCCAGTTCAATAGCCTAGTAATCTCCTATGATCCTATGACCCTACAACCTATGATACTCTAGTATAAGAACCTCAGTTATCATAAGCATGGAATGCTACAGGCTTTGTTACATCATATTACATTAGAGTGAAAGTCTCATTTGCTTTCAGGATGGAACACTACAGACTAGGATACATCATAACACAGTAGTGTTAGAGCCTCAGTTACCATCAGCATGGAATGCAGACTTAGCTACATCATAATGCAGCAACTTTAGAGCCTTAGGAACTAACTATCATAATGTCTTTTTTATATTCTAATACAGTAGTATTAGAGCCTCAATTACCATCAAAATGCAATGAATTAACTTTATTACATATTATACAATGACAGGTCATTTCCATTTAAAAATGTGCAAACTGATTGGTCAGCCCAACCTGCATGCTAGTTGTAAATCGAGCATATATCAACAGAAAAAAGTCTGGTCGTCCAGATCTTCTTCTATTGATATATGCTAATGTTTTTAAGTTTTCTTGAGCTAAGAGGTCAAGAGATAAATACGGACAGCAAAGAAAATACAAGGAAAATCAGGTGCGTTATGCAAAACTAAAGAAACATACCTGATTTGTTGTTAGCGTACACGCATTTAATTCTCCTCTTTCGTTTAAAAGAGACATCATCAGAACACAATTCTTTAACAAACAAAAGTTAATATATATTAAAATCACAAGTACAAATTAAAGATTTAATACAATGTGTTAATTAACCAATTAAAATTGTAAAGGCAAAAGGATTAAGGAACATTTGTACTCCATAAGAAACAATCCCCGGGATTCATGAAGCTCGGCGCAAGGCCGGCATTAGGCTTGCGCCGACCGTGCAGCATACAGATGGTGCAGTAGTGCTATATGCATATTAATGAAGGTGCGCTGCCGCCACAGCCACATGCATAGGAAACGAGCGCGAGTGCATGGGGCATGTCGAAGTGCCGCACGGAGGCGTGGAAATGTCGGCTGTTGACATGCAACCTAAAATGATGAATATTACAGTCAGCCTGCAATAGTAATCACACCTGTCAGTGCCCGTGGATGCTGAAACGTATGCAAAGCATGCAAGACAGTTCTTGCGAACACAAAATTAAGAAGCAAACACAAATGCACATTAGCGAATACCGAGTCTCCATCCCTCGAACAAATGACATTTAAAACCGTGTGCCCGTATTCTAATGCAGTGTTGATAGTTACACCAAGTGGAAGTGAAATGCATCGTGTTAGCGCACTGCCAATAGCTAAGTGTAGCCCAATGGTCAGGGTTACCACCTGTCCCACATTGTGAGGGACAGTGCACAGCTGGGCAGTTGTGTCCATACCAAAACCATTATAAATGTAAAATATCCTGCAACCGTATGACATAATTATGCCCCACATCACATGTAATAGTCACATACAATAGTTATTTCCATATGTAACATACCACATGTTACAAGCAATAGAATAAGCAAGTAAACGAAACAGAAGGAGCATATAAACTGCTACAACAATAAGCTAACATGTAGGCATAAAACAAAAGTATTATCTGTTGTACTGACCGTGGGTATGTGCTGTCCTGTAGAATCTGATCTGTGTCCGGAATATATCCCATCCTGGCCATATGAAAAGGTGGTAACCCTACCAATGGTCAGAGCATTTGGCCAAAATCCGCCCATATGCGGTCCAAGCCTTTCTTGTCAGGATGTGTCAAAGTTGAACAGGTATTACCCGGGTGTACCTACCATGTTATGAAAGATAAGTATTTGTGTGTACCTATGTGCGTGATGTACAGCATGTGGAAGGTGAAAAATGCTAGGGTAGTCCTCACAACCATACAGGTACCTGAGATATGTAGTGTATGCAATGTGTTCCCTTGACCGTGCCATGGGCTATCAACCAAAGAAGGGATGGATGGAGTGTGTGGAATATGTGTGTGGGGGGGATGGGTAATGTTATAATCCACAAAGGCGAGACTGTGTTGGATGCACAATAGGTGAACTGGAGGTGTATGAGGGAGCAGTGGGTGAATCAGAAAGAAACACAAAGAACAAACATACACATCCGCAATGCAACCTGACAGGCCATACTGTAGAACACAATCACACAAACATATGAATATTAAAATGTGCGATACACATATACAGAAACATCACCAGCACATATCCACAGAATGGTCTGGATGGAACTGAGCCACACAACTGCAACACACCTGGATGCATAATTGAATACCCATCATCCCCTTTACAGCACACAACCCGCCCCCATTCCTGAACATTCACCAAATCCAGCCATACTCAAGCTACTACCTTGGCGCAACCATATCTACACATAGTGACCACTACTCATATGTATTAGGCAGTGTCACCCTAGGCAGTGTCAGGATTGCAAACTATGTATCCCTTGCATGTAAAACCCTATCTCATTTTTATAAGTCCAAAAAAAATCAAAGGTTGTTTTCTTGTTCAATTTTTGGATATCCCTCATGGGATAAGTATACTGTGTAAACATCAGACTTGGTATCACAACACGATGTCCAGTCCTGTAGACATCTGGACACAAGTTGTATGTGCAGTAGTGGTTCACGAGACTGCTCAGCCTCCTGCCGGTCATGCTGAACCTCCTACCCAGGATCAAACACCTGCCCGTGATGCATGTCTCCCCACATGAATTATCGAGAAAATATACTGTACACAGTCACATAGTGGCACTTGGAAATAGGGTGATTAAGGCGCTGACATAAGCAGGGTATCTCCTGTCCCACTTTGTGAGGGACAGTTCCTGTTTGGGTAGGTGTGTCCTGACCAAGAATGATACAATGGCAAATGTCCTGTGATTGTAGGAAATAAATATGTACCATATTTCATGTAACAGTTGCCTAAAACAGTTATTTCTGGATGTAAAATATGTAAATCGTACAAGAAACAGAATAAGCAACTAAAGTGCTACAGGAATAGGCTCTCATCTAGGAAAATAATTAATGTTCTAAATCCTGTACTGATTGTGGGTATGTGTTGGCCTAAACAATCTGGTATGTCCAGAATATATCCCATCCTGGACATATAAAAATGTGGCAACCCTACCAATGGTCAGAGCATTCGCACAATAACTGGCCAGCCACTTAATCACTCATAAAACCAGTGACCTTTGGAGGAAAGGTGTTGAATGACACTTGAATGAATAATGACAATAATTAAGAGTAATAGACGCTTTTAACTTCAGAAAATAAGTATTAATACATATGCTCTGAATCTGTCAACACGTTTCAAGTTAATAGTACTAATATTATAGAAGTGTCCGTGATTGTCCCTGATTTGTCATTGCCTTGTCCCTGTCACTGTTGAAATTAGTCCCTGAGTGTTTGAGAGGTCCGTACACATATGTACACCAACCAACTGTCATATTTGTTGACAGTACTATTGAATACCTGTAGTGAAGTCATAAGTGATGGCAAGAATAATATCCTTCGGATATAGGGAGGTAAAGGCAGCGGGGATGCACGGTGTACATTCAACTGTATGGGAAATGTAAATAGGTATGTAGGTGTATGTACAGACAGATATATATATATATATATATATATATATATATATATATATATATATATATATATATATATATATATAAAAATGAATGAACGTGGTCACAATAAAGCATTCGTAATGAATGTGAAGGGAAATACCAGTGGAAACACCCCCCACCCTGTATTATGTAGTGGAACCACCTCCACCCTATATTATGTAGTGCCAACATAGTAATCTGGTCAGAGGTGCCCAAACCCCTGCATCTGTAAACACAGGTATAATGTTAAAATTGGGACCAACTCTGTCCATGTGCTACGTCTGACATTTGAACAGGTACAGGGCAGTTCCGGTCACCAGTCGGACAAGCCTAAACCCGGATCACCACATGAACACCCTGACAATCAAACACACATATGTGCCAGGACTATAAGCTTTGGAGTTAGTTCTGAATATCCTTGGAGTGAGTAAACATGCAGCACGGGTCCAGAGCAGTAGGGAATAGGGAATGTCGCATGTGTAGTACTGCGGTTTTCCCAGCAGGAGAATGGATGCCTGCTGTGTAAGTGAAGTAGTGAGGCATATGTTAGGGTAGCTATGAACCATGGGTATACATATAAATGAAGCAGAACACCAATAGTGTATTGGTTAGAGCATCCGCCTAACATAAAGGCATTCCCGGTTCAAGTACGAATATAGCACATATCATTTTCTTGTGTAATGAATGCCTCTGTGCTGTAAATCCAACATTTAAACATGTAAAGGTGAACGTATGTTTCACATGGGGGCATTAACCGGATTCCTTCAATCAAAGTGGTACTGTCATAATGAATAAGGCACATGTAAGCACAAAGAAGTGGCAGTAAACATATGTAACTCACAATAAGCATATGCAAGTGCACCTGCGCGGGTGTAATCAGCTCCCAGCATAGCAAATGTATGTTGTTATGTACAGATGTAACTTATATACATAAATATATATATATATATATATATATATATATATATATATATATATATATATATATATATAGTACTTACGTATTATCGCAACCAGATTTTCATGGTTGCAAAATTCACATGCTGCAATGAAAATCAGTGCGGGAAACACCGTAAGGTGCTATTTTACATCCTTACTGATGAAAAATCAGTTTGGCTTACATTCAGGAAATGAAACAATCATGCAAGTCTTCTCCCTGTTTTGCGTGCATTACACATGCACGCTTCAATTGGCAGGACTGCTGTCTTACTGAGGAAAAGAGTAGTTTAACTGGGAGGAACGAATGCTGAGAAGAAAAACATAGACAACTGTTATTCTAATCCCATAGAACTGCCCAATAACTTTACATTACAAATTGTTCCTGTTCCTAAAAGTAATGTAAAGCTTTTGGGCAGTTATAAGGAATTAGACTAACATTTTGAATAGTAATCAGGTCTGCCCTATCATTACTCATAGTTGGCATTTCTTCTGGACAAGGATATCAGTAATTGCCTGTTCATCTTCACTTTGCTGTTTGAGGAAACAATTTCTTTCGAGTTTTCATGCAACCGCTTCCCCCAACAATCAAAATCCTGCAGTGGGTGCATATACACTGGTGAGAGAAACAGCATCTGAAAATGTATTAAATTCACCATCCAAACTGTGATATTAGACACTCGTATGAACTCATATTAGACACACTTAAGAACCCAACCAACAGGACGATATCAGCCATTATAACTCAAGCGTGCATCTGCAATGCACGCAAGACAGGGAGAGGGTTTCTCAAATTGTCCCTGTTCCTAAAAGTAATGTGAAGTTTTTGGGTCTTTGTAAGGAAGTAGAATAACATTTGCAAGTGTTTCATGTACTTGGATTTGTGGTTGTATGCGCATATCGCTCTGGTTGCGATAATACGTATATATATATATATATATATATATATATATATATATATATATATATATATATATATATATATATATATATATATATGCAATTATGGGACCGGACATATGTTACTGGGAGGTCCAATAAACAAATGTTTACCTCCCCACACTGCCCAGCTAGGCCGGTCAGACATACAGACACGCAATAAAGGTAAATACACCACTGCTTTTCAAACCACCGGCAGGAAAGTACCAGTGGGAGAGATCTGCAAGGTCTACACTTTAAACATGGATAACGGGGTCCCTTGCGGGACACCAAAAATTCATCATACAGGTGAACCTGTGATTATCGATGCAAGCAGGATGTAGCTGTACACAGAACAGTAGGTTGTGCAAGTGTAATAACACATGGGTTGACAAAACGTACTACATGTTTCCCGAGACGGGGAGAGTGGGCAGTGTGTAGGGGTGTGTTCATATCCCAGCTGTGCTCACAGTAAGTATTTGTCATGAGTGCTGTAGAGAGGTGTCAGGTAGGTGAATCATGGGTATGCAATAATGGGCCTAAGTGTGCAGGTGTTGGTTGGCAGAGATGTATTAGGCCCGCCCAGTGGAAATAATTAATATTCCTATGTGGGCACTGCTGATGCTCATACCTCCCAAACCTGAAGAGCATATCTACTGGATAGTCCGTAAACCATTGGGGGAACACATAGGGGATAGATCAGTGCCCTGTACCCGATTATCATGGACGTCCGTGATTACGAATCAGAATCTAACACAGTCCTAACTAAACCCTTCCAGAACTACTGATATTAGGTGGACAGGTGGCGGAATACACATAATGACTAATGGCAACATGTATGAGCCATAAACAGCATGTACCTTGACAAATGTGAATGAACACATATGCCCTGTGACTGTCAGTGTGTCAGGTTAATAGAACTAATCATCTAAATGTGTCCCTGAGGGTGTTATGCAGTGTCCCTGATACAGTGTTCATTCTCCCCCATTCGTATGTGAGGTCTGCTAGTGACGGAAAGCGCATATTCCGCTGACCACCTTAGGTAGATGATAGCATAATAGTTTGGGGTTACCACCTGTTCGCCTTTGTGAGGGACACTCCACTCTGGCCAGTTGTGTCCTGCAAAATGAATGTTATGGCCCATGGCCTGTGATTTCTGGAAAAGAGTTCATATATTGTTTGTAGTGGTTGCATAAAATGATTTTGTTGTATCTGAAACACCTAGATGTTATAGGAAACAGTATTAGCAACTATAATGCTACAAGAATAACCTTAACTAATGCAAACCGGTGAAGTAGTCAATTTTCTACTGGCTGTGGGTATGTGTTGCCTTGCCAAATCTGACATCTCCACATATAGGTCCTATAGGGCTGCCACCTTTCCAAATGGCCAAAGTGGGACCTGCTCCGTAGAAATGTCAGACGTACCAGGTCAGAACAAACCTACAGCCATGAATAGTACAGAAATGTACATATTAGCACAAATCAAAGCTTAGTCTAGCAGCAGTCAAGTTGCTTATGCTACTTCACATAACATATCGAAGTGTCATTTATACAATAACCATTACATGCAACTATTAGAGAAACGTAGAATATAATATTGTCCTCTAATCAGGACATTTGCTATGGCTAGATTATTCTCACATGACACATATGCCTAATGAGGGACTGTCCCATGCAAAGTGGGAAAGGTGTTACTCCTAAAGTCTCACTTCGGTCAATTTAAAAGGTGGAAAAACTACAATAGGTATGTGGTAGCATGACCCGGCAGAAAGATGTGTTTCCCAAAACACATTTACATGTCTGCATTGCAGAGTATCGGTTCCCATGTATCAGCCAGATGGGAGCAGATTGTATGAGGAACACGCATATAATATGATTATGTCACTGGACAGGCCACCGATTCCGTACAGTCGAACGCCTGCCGTCGCATAATGGTCAGCCATACCCGATACTGTAATCATGTAGTCCGATGTAATAGGCATCACAAGGGATTGCACCCACCCAGCGTGAGTGACAAATGCAAGCACCAATGTTGGTGCATGTGCAAGTGAGGGAGCAAGCGGGTGTAAGCGTGTTTGTTTACCAGTATGCGATTATTGCACTGTTAAAGAAATGTGAATTCTAAACAAGTATAAGGAGCTGTAACAAGAGGTCAGCAGTGCTTAACACCATGCAAACCCACGCACAACCACTCCCAGCTGCTGCAATGTGCCTTACCCACTCCGTATCCAAAGGCCTTGTTCTGGCCGCAAACAAAGAACCATCCTTTGCAAGTGTTGGTAGCAACACCCTGCGCACACAGCTGATCTGAATTACCAATACACCATGGCATATATACAGACAATAGACAGTACCACACACATACCATACAGCACAGTCATCCAACAGTATAGCAATGTACTGGCAGATATGTCCGGACCACTGGTGTTTGCAGACCTGGCCATCTTCTGTTTAAGTGTGTGAGCATGCCCAGTATGACCGTTACGCATGTTGTCGACTGACATTACTGTCATACCTTCATGTGTCTGAGCATGCCCAGTATGGTCAACTGGATCGCATGTGTCACATGTCCAGGTAGTCAGTACTGTGGTGCCGACCCCTGCGTTGTACACTGACAGGTGTCATGCTGTGTCTGCAGGGTAGCCAACGGTCATGTGACATTGACTGTTGCTACATTTCTGCGCAGCATGGGGGGACATCCAACTGTATCCACATTCCTACACAGCACCGGGGGTGGCACACATGACTTTCACATGTGTACGTTCTAAGGGGGGCACAGCTGACAGTTGTACACTTTTGCTACTACTGTACTGGTATGCCAGGTACTCCATTTCAGTGTGTGGACCTAACTAATGTGCTGGCTAGAGGCATACCAATGTACTTCAAATCCTAGCTTTAATTACCAGCATAGTGATTTCAGACGTCCTAGCCTTCACAACCTACATCCAACTGCCTGGCCTGCTGTAGTCTGTGTGTGTGTCTGTGGGGGTTGGGGTCATCCATTGGGCATATCCAGAGGCCATTGTATAGCATTTGTCTGTATTGGTCTACACCTGTCCAGCTGTTTGAGACTTGTGTGAGCTGTATGGACACACATGATGTTCAGCCCATAACCTGTAGTGGGTTAGGACACCCTGTGTACTACTGGCTACTATTGTGACCACGGTATTTGCTATGGATGTCATGGTGCCATTATGGACATGTACTGTCTGCTGCCCTAACATTCGGCCACCAAATTCCCTTGTATGCTCACATCCATACCATAGCTACAGGTAAAAACACATTCTAATACAACTGCCAATTGGTAGGTTGATTGACTTACCTTGAGGGTGTGCCAGACCTGAGCATGGTGCTGGAGGGCTGCCTATGTTGGATGCACACAGTGCACTTCCTATACATGGCTGAGCACAGGTAGTGTCATGTTTGGCATCCCTTTCACTGTCTGTGGGAGTCAGAAAGGGTGAAATTCCCTGGGTACCTACTCTGTCGGTGCATATGCCATGCGTTGCCTCTTTGCCAAGGGAAGGTCATACTGTGCATGCCTCCTTTCACCTACTGGGTCCAGCTCAGGTAGTTCCTCCTCCGAGTCACACTGTGCCTGTACATGCCTTGGTATTTGTGGGGGGGCTGTGTGGCCCTGCCCCATGCTGTTCCTGCTGCAACTGTTTCCGCAGGATCATATTGTGTAGCATAGCACATACCATAACAATATGGGTGCATGTAGCTGGTGAATACTGCAAGGCTCCACTGGATGTGTCCAGACACTGGAACCGTGACCTGAGCATCCCAAATACATGCTCAATTATATGTCTTGCCTGTGTGTGTGCCTCATTATGGTGTAGTTGTTCAGGTTTGTGTACATTGCTGATGGGTGTCATCAGCCACAACTCCAGTGGTTTCCCAGCATCCCCCACTAGGTGACTGTAGGGGATGTCCATATTGGCAAAGGTGTGGTACAGCTGCGTCAGATGCCATATATCTGAATCGTCATAGCTTCCAGGGCAGCCATCACACACATTCAGTATAATGCCCTGGCCATCGCATATGACCTAGCTGTTGATGGAGGGTATGCCCCTGCAGTTAATGTAGGCCCTACCCCGCTCACCAGGTGGTGCTTTGATGCATACATGCATACAGGCTATAGCACCCGGTACCCCAGGGTAGTCTGCCATTTGGTGGAAGAGACGCATATTGCTGGTCAGCACCTCACGTGTGTTGAGGACATGTATATGCTCACTGGCATGTGGTGACATGGCATCTAGGAACTGGTGCAATACTCTGGATGCAGATGCCTGTGAGATCCCCATGATATCCCCAGTTGTGCTTTGGGAGGACCTGTGGCTAGTATACCTAGGCCTACACATACCTTGGTGTCCACTGGGATGGGTTTCCCTCAGCCTGTTCGATGTGTCAGGTGTGGCCGGCACAGCTCAACAAGCTGCTGTAGGAGGTCTCTGTCCACCCCATAGCGCTCCACTATCTCCAGCTCATGTAGCCCCCGGTAGGCTACCCTGGGTCTGTAAAGTCTTCTGTCTCCTCACTAAGGGTTGTTCGGCAGCATTCATCCTCACCACCCTCAGCCTCCTGTGCATGTTGGTCTATGTTGCCTGCTGCAGCCCTTCTCATTTGGTTGGATTGTGTCGAGAAATGTCCCCGCATGTATACACCGGTGGTGTAGAGTGTGGAAGAAACCTGTGTGTAAGGTGCTTGGTCACTTTACCGTAGTGTTCTGGTCCGGGCTGGGCATGTAATCTGCTGATTGTGCTAATTATCACCTGTTTGCGCAGCTTGTTCACCTTGACTACTCCACTACTGCTGTTGTCCCTCCCAATTTCACTAGGCAGGTATAGACACACCCCTAGCTTAGGCGTGCTAAGGCAGGAGCAATCCCAAGGCACAGGGCTCCAATGTATGTACAGTATGCCTGACACGCCCCCTATGCTTTCACCAATATTCGAGTCCTGCACCCAGCTATCTATACACATACACTCTTGGGATCTGCATCACATGCTGGGGATAAACGGGATTCACTATTTTCAACCTCATTTGCATAGTATTGTCTTCTAATGCATACTTATATGACCCATACTGATCGTCCAAAATAACCACTGCTTACTGTCGCTCAGATCTGCACACAACTGGTTAAAGGTGCCTTACTATCACCGTACTCGATGTCCCTTGTTCTTCCCAGCAACAAAATAACCGGTCTCTACATGACTAGAACCCAGTACCCTGCACATCACAGACAATGTGCTTTACCACTAAGCCATGGCAGATATACATACAGCTGAGGTAATCATGTACAGATCATCCAGCACAGACATTCAATAGTATAGGATATGTATTCCATCATGTAGATTTATGTATGCTAATTTCCACATATATATATATATATATATATCTATCTATCTATATATATATATATATATATATATATATATATATATATATATATATATATACACACACACATACATACACACACACACATATACATATACACACACATACATAGATATAGAATTTATGTCACAACAGCGGACCACATGACACCAAAGCATTAGACAAGAATGAAAAGGAAACCACATGTGCCACCTGCATTATGTAGTAGTGTTACTATCAAGGCAAGTGTGCTTTGTTGCGTCACACAGGTCAGACTGTATTAAGGGTAAGAGTAGAGCTGCTGACATTTACTCACCAGACCTATTGGTGGATGTATGTGTATGTCTTGCCAACCCAGTCTCTTGGGTGATCATGACATTTGTGGACACTATATAGGAAAGCAACAAAACATACTCAGCACATCCTGGAGCTCATCACTCACAGATACCAACACATAGGATATGACTGCCAAACACATGCACCTGTCATGCCTTGGAATAGAACACCTACCTGTTTATTCTATCACACTACAGCATTATGTAGTTATACAACACGCTACAAAGATTACTGGATCACAGCACTCACAGAGGCATACTTCTAGGTGGGTGACATCATCACCAAAGGCAAAGACACCGATAGGGATTGTATGGAAAGTGAGCAGTCTAAAAGCATTACTCTGTCCCCAGGCAGCTGGAAACACACACACACTTGGCAGGACTGAGATTAGAACATAGACCTAACTACCTTATCACACTACAGCATTACACAGTTACAGAACACGCTACCAAGATTACTGAATCACAGCACTCCCAGAGGCATACTTCTAGGTGGGTGACATCATTAGCAATGGAAAAGATGCCGATAGGGATTGTGCGGAGACTGAGCAGTCTAAAAGTATTACTCTGTCCACAGGCAGCTGGAAACACACACTTGGCAGGGCTGGGATTAGAACATAGACCTAACTATCTTATCACACTACAGAATTAAGCAGTTACTGAATGTGCTACCGAGATTACTGGGTCACTGTACTCCCAGAGGCATACTTCTAGGTGGGTGACATCATTAGCAATGGAAAAGATGCCAATAGGGATTGTATGGAGAGTGAGCAGTCTAAAAGCATTAATCTGTCCACAGGTAGCTAGAAACACACACACTTGGCAGGGCTGGGATTAGAACATAGACCTAACTCCCTTATCACACTACAGCATTACGCAGTTACAGAAAAGCTACCGAGATTACTGGAGCACAGCACTCCCAGAGGCATACTTCTAGGTGGGTGACATCATCAGCAATGGAAAAGATGCCGACAGGGATTGTATGGAGTGTGAGCAGTCTAAAAGCATATTACTGTCCCAAGGCAGACGGAGACAAACATAAGCCAGTGGTGTGAGCAGGACAACTGCCTATCTATGGACCACTATTACAACACTACATAGATACGAGATGCGCCACAAACACTACACCTTTCAAGACAGTCAATATGACCTTCTAGGAATGCGGACATCGACATGGATGCTGGCAGTTACGGTGTACGTACCTGTGAACCAGTGTGTTCAATGTAGGAATCCATCCTAAAGTGGGGTACGGCCATCTGTTGCCTGGATGGCCAATGGCTATACAGGATTACAATGATCATGCCCATACACATAGAGGCACATAACTGACACAAGGTGTCACTGGGCATGCTCACACACTTAGTAGCACACATCTGTTTGGAATGCACTATGTGTCCATCTACACAATGGCATACTGGGCATGCTCACACAGTAGTGAAGGGCTGTCTTGTATGCACTCTGATTCTAAACACGGAAGGGCACAGTGTGTCGATAGTCATCATTGTTAGCATGAACGCTGCACTACATATATCTGACACCGGTCTTCTACACAACGTCTGCTGCTGTCCATCATCTTAGCTGTACCAATTTAAACTTGGCACACTAATACCACCCGTGGTGATGTCCTGCCAGGAGTGGCTACTTCGCACATATAGTACCAGTCATAGACGAATATCCTGAGACCAGGTAAACACCCTGACACCTAGAGGAGAACTGCATTGTATGTGCATGCTAAACAGTGCTAGATGTGTAGCATTCATAATCACAGCTGCCAATCTAGATCCAACAATGGGGAATACTGACATCTGTGCAGTGAGGAACACCTGGCATAAGGCTCAGTTGTGCACAATAGCACTACCACCGTATACCTCAGATACAGACATGTGGGCCATAACACCATTAAGGACCGCTCCAGGTGGTAGTGTCCCCATGTACATGAAGGCTTACTCACATGTACTGACCAGTACACACTCAAAAACCATCACAGATGTGTCAGGTGCAGATCACAGTGTCAAATGCCACATTCTAGGATGTAGCTCTCAGACATCACCATGTCCTTGGACCAGCAACACACAGCCATACATTAGTACAACACCATGTTACTCATGACCAGTGGACTGTACCTAGCTCTACAGCAACTGTGCAGACTACCCATGTACTGACAGGGTTCCATCATGTGTTATGCAATGCAATGATACCACTGTTCATAACCAGGTTGGCTGTACACATAACAGGGACCCTGGGTCATATGCAGCTGTAACAGATAACTGTTGCTGTACACCAGTAAACACACTCATGTTTGGATATGACATACATGTACCTGCCGTGGATATGTACATGCCCCCCACACACACAACACATATGTGCATAGCATAGCTTTTGTTTTCCCTTGTGCAGACAAGTGGCTACAGCAATTACACGCATGCACATGGAAGGTAGGTCCATGGCTGTTGAATGCTAACAGTACATAAGGTGTGATAGCAATGTTGACTGAGTTAACATTCCCTCTGTACTGGTTACCCATGACAGCTATCATATCATACAACAGTCCATGTGTCATGTATGCCATCACACATATCCACCAATTGCAATGCATACAAACATGGCTACATGACAGGAATGTAGGACCTACACACATGTACATGTAGTGGTGTGCATTCAGCTACCATGCATGTGCAGTAGCTGATGTTTGCAGTTCATCTGTGTCTTACTACAACATGCAGTTGCAATGCAGCCCCATCATTGACACCTGTATATGGTGAAATACTGACAGTACGGTAAGATGTTCATCAGGTATGGATGGATGTGTGTACATAAAGTGATGGTCCAACTTTGCAGATGGATGTTTGCTGAAGACAGCTCACAGGTGTGTCACAAGCCGTCCTACCATAACATGTGCAAACACTAAGCTATGTTTCTGTTAATTGAAGATGAAGACATACAACCTACACAGCGGTCAGGGTGTCACTGATTGTAAATCACTTGACACCTGTAACACTTAAGTCCTCCTGTGTGCATATAGCAGCACAATTGCCGAAGGTAGCGTCGGTACACATTGTAATGCGGCTAATACTGCTGCATGTCTGTCAGACGTATCATAAGATAGCAGGTGTTTGATTCACAGTACTACCATGTGTGTTTGCTTGTGTGTCCATATATGCCACATATGGTGGGGAATACATCCCAATTATTACACACCCCTGTACACTGTTGTAGAGATCTGTACATACCGCAGTGTAGAAAGCAAGACATAGGCAGGGGTGGTGTGTGTATCATGCACATGTTAGCTATCTGTATGTGCATGACATTGATGAATTCAATTGTGAACTCCACAGTGTGTGTGTGCATGTATGTATGGCTGTCTGGTGCATGGAGTGAGGATGTATACTACCATAGTGAACAGATAGGACCCCTAACCCCTTCAGGTGATGCAATCTATTACCCTGTTGATGCCGTCGGTCTTAGGCATTACTGACTACCTGTACATGTTCATTATCTGTGTCGCGTCATGTGGGTGCACAGTACTGTCATGGTGATTACCACATAGGCAGGTGGCCTCACCTCAACACTATCAAGTGTGTGTGTTATAGTGTCGTTGACCTCATGAGTGTGGGCATGTTACTATGTCTGAATACCTGTGTATGTGTGTGTCTGTGTGTGTCTGTGTGTGTCTGTGTGTTCTCATCCTGTAATGTGAATGTGTATTACTGCTACACAGTGAGGCCTCATGCTATCAACTGGCCTCTACCCTTGACATTAGGAAGACCACTGTGTAAACCCCCCGCACCATGTAACTGTACCTGTGATGTCACCCGGTATGGATGTCACTTCTCTAGCCACTGTAGCTTAGTACACAGCTCACATGCTCCTGGATCAGTAGATGTGTAGACATCTTTGGAATGTCAGCCTTTCTAACAGTGAGGTTGAGGCTACGTATAGCATGCTGGTATTGCCATACATGCCTGTGAGTACTCCACATTTACACATGGGAGACTGCAAACACTGGTACTTAATGGCACATGCAATTAGACCTTAAGGAGGGAAGCAGGGCATCATTACAACATGCTGTTACTGTTGTTACCAAGATACATACTGTGAACATAAAACAATGCATTCTAAACTTGTACTACATGGTATGTCTGCTGCATGTCAACAGTACACAACAATTGTAATATACACTTATCTCCCTATTCTGTTCACCCTGTGCATCAGACCATATGAGCATGTCCCTGCACCGATGGTGTGGATGACAGGGATGCGGCACAGGCATCATCATATGCACAGGCTGATAATGTTTGCCAGGGGCCTAGGCTGCACCAGTGGATGACATCATGTGTGGGGGTTAGGGCCTGTGATCTAATTGGCCATGTGTGGTTGTTATGCATGTAAGTGTCGCAGTGCCCTACAGATGTTTCTGGTGTGTGCGTGTATGTATGCACACAGTTCTGCCTTGTGTCTGGCCTACACAGGGGTATTACTGACAGCTCTAGATTGTACAGACCAGGATTTACAGCTCACTGTGTCCAGCCACAGCCACGCGACCTGTGCCTGCCTGGGTTTGCACGGGCACTACCAGACAGAGGTACAGATTGGGTACTGTCCGATGACACATGTCCACTGGATCTGTGTCCCCGCTGGGACCGTCTAGGGCCACATCCACGTGGCCTGCTGTTGCCTGGTGGGGACAGCGCAGCACCAGATGCACTGCTGCTGCTACCGGCACTATGGGAGCGGGCATGTGAGGTGGCTCGTTCACGTAGACCTGCACCAGGTGGTGTAGCTGGCCTATGTCCACGTGGCCTACACCTCACTTCTACCAGATGTTCCAGCACAGACAGCTCACACTCGTGGATTGTCATGCCACAGTCAAGGATTCCAACCAGGTCACCCAATCGTCTGTCCAAAACTTCAGCAATATGCTGTTGAGCATTTGCCAGTGCCTGGATGTTGTCGTTTAAAGAATGGATAGCAGCCCTCTGAAGCCTCTGCCCTTCTCTGTTCTGTCGTTCAGCACGTGCCTGTGCCGCCATTACAGTCTGAAACATGCGTCTGGTGACACCAGCTGCTGCGCTCTGTCCTGCAGGTGCATGTCGGCCAGAGGTCCTCCTACGAGCAGCACTGGCCACATGCCTGTGTGGTACATCTGCAATCATTCGACTGACACCATGGTGTGAAGACACACCTTCCATAGCCACCACACATTCCTGTTCCAAGCTAACACATGCTAACTGTCCTTCCTCTATGGCCACTGGTGATGTTATATGTGTTGGCATGAGAACTGTGAGCGGGGAAGAGGGGGATATAGGTGGAATGGCAACCAATGGCACAGATTCAGCCCCTGACAACCCTGCCTGTACCTCAAGCATATGTTCATTATCACTGCTAGAGTCTGTGGGGACACTAACATCAGATGGACCGCAGGAGGGTAACGCACCTACATCACCTGTGAAGGCAAACAAAGACTCTACATTACAATAGAGACACACACACAGACACACAATCACAGACACAGACACACGCACAGACGCACACACAGACACACACACAAACGCACACACACACAGACGCACACACACACACACACACACACACACACACACACACACACACACACACACACACACGAACACCATGCATGTGATTTGACAGAAGGCATGCAACATGCATGTGATACAGCAGATGGCATGCAGCTCAGACATTAATAGTGGTAGTTATCATACATCCCTGGGTTGCACACAACAGCAAGCATGTGTCATAGCAGAAGCCATGCATTTCACACAATCATGGTAGTAAGCATGCATCCCTGTGATACACCATGTGGACCAGCACAGGTTAACAGTACACATGGCTGATATGAGGAATATGTCCTTGACATTAACATGTAGTATGACATGTAATCTGCTGACGTGTGCATTGACATGCATACATGTTTGACACAATGGTGTCCTGACACATGTACAGCAGTATAATGGTGTCACATTGCAGTGTTGTCTGTACGCCCTACAGATAGAATGCACTTTTAGCAGATGTGCATGACCATTGAAGGGTATTATGAGGCTTCTATATTGCTATACAGTGTGAAGTACAGATACAGTGTCATTGCATGGAATCATGAGGTGTCTCTATTGCTATACAGTGTGGAATACACACACACAGTGCATAACCATGACTGTGTGCATACACAATACATAAATACTGTGGATTGTGACCCACGTCGCTGAGGTGTATACACACTAAACCATGATGTGCCATGTGTGACAGGTCACCGAAAGACATACGGATGACACCCCTGCACAACTGCTAACATTTCTTAGTTGCCTGGAAAAAACACAAACAGCTGAAGGGAGACCACAGAAGGCGCACGTAGTTCAAATAGAAAATAATTTAATTGTAAAGCGCTTTTCGTTTGTACATAAACCAAACTTCTTCAGACAAGTTGAAACACAAAATCATGACAATATATACAAGTGGAGTAATTGAATAATTAAATAATTATTGAATTGAATTGAATAATTACCTCCTTATTAACATAATGAATTACAAATATTCAATAAAACAATCAAATAGTACATCTTTATGTAAGAACTTTCAAAAAGAACCTTATAAAACCCTCTTTAAAGAGCTTATTCTAAACCTCTTAGTTTCTAAATTTCTTAGTTGCCTGGCAGCCATGTCCACACATGGCAGACTTGTCAATACACCATGTCCCACATGACATTTATGTACCACACACATGAGGTGCACGGCTGACAGCAATGTCCAACAGCAACAAGGGAAATGTATGGTATCTGTAGCCTGATGTGGTGTCTGTGTATGTATGTGGATGCTGTACAGGTGACTACTGTCATGCTGTCACACAGTCATGATGTTCAACACATCTTATGTGGTCGAATTAAGTGACACCTCCACAAGCTGTGCACAGGCTTTTAGGATGTCCAGTGTTCCACATCTACTATATAACCATTCAACAAAGGCTATAGTTGGACCATGTGTAGATAATGTACAACAGGGTGTACACACATACACATCACATCTACTGTGTGTTGCTACATGTCTCTGGCCATCCTTCATGGCCATGTGTGAACATGTGTTGGCCAAATGTTTGTGATGGCCGTCTATCTCACATGTCTGTGTTGTTGTCCCATATGACATACACCCATAGATGTCAGATACTCCACTGTCCACAGGGTTATGCAGACAAAGGGTTGTATGTTTGGTATGTGGGGTATGTTTTATGGGATAGTGAGACACTGTTGCAGCCGGACCACTACATGTCATGGACACATCAGATGGCACATCACAATGTGTGCACTCATTGCAGGGGCATATTACACAATGGTGAATCCTGTGGGCTGCCCATACTCCAGCTCACTGTGTAGTACTGTTTGCGTACCCCACATGTGTTGTTCTGATGTATAGTACATATTCCTACATTGAACAACACCTCCACCGTTGTATGCACAGCTGTCCACACATCTAGCAATGACAGTTTCTGTGGTTTCATGTCGGTATTTCATTTAGTTTGTATGTATTGCACATGGGTAGCCAGTGTGATTAATTAAAGATGCGACCTGTATATCGTGACTGGACCATACATTATGTGTACATGTGTTAACTGGCCACATGGCAAATAGATCTGTGTATTAACATGCTTGATACTGATAACTGTCTCACCTGCAATGGCCTGCTGTCCCTGCGACACACCAGAGGTACCTATATAGGGGTGACACAGCAGTATGATCATTATCCATGACTGTATGACAGCTATAGTGTGCAATGTGCATGTTAACACATTCACCAGTACAATAGGATATACTATGGAGTATGCACATGTGTGAATACACAGGGTAGCATACTATAGTATGTGGAATGTGGGTAAACATACCTTGCATATGATGTTACATTACATATTGTACAGTGACACATGCAACTAAATGGGATATAATAGTTATATGTGCAGTAGTGACTTACCAGGCAACTCCAGGCTCGGTGGTTGGGAGACACCCACCTCCACAATGGCAGATAGAGTTTGTGGATGCTGTTTTGATGGCGTCCCCAGGCTGGCCAATAGCTCCTTGGTACATGTGAATGGGGGCTGGGTTGGTGGCCCACCACCTGTACCACCTTGTTCCCTGGCGATTGCATTCGCACGCTGTTTCGCATGTCTGATCAGGTCCGTGCAGTGTCTGCGCACCTGCTGGTAGGTGCGGTTGTGGCCACCCACATCATTAAACCTCCTGCGAAGTTCCTGCCACAGGTCATCACGCTGCTGGGCATGCTGTGGCACATGGCTGAACAATACCTCATAGTTATCCTGGAGGTAAGGTATGAGGGCCTCATCCTCCAAGTGGCTATATGCTGGTAGTCTTGATGGAGGCATATCTGGAAGACATAATGATGGAGACAGGTCACAGTATCTCAGAGATGCACAGAGATACAGCTACACATACATGTGTATTACATTTAGTACATATGAACAGTTGTCTTTGCAAATCTTCATGATACTGACACCACTGACATGTTTGTGTCACACACATGTAACACCCGATGGGGACTGGATATTATCACCATATATGTGTGTCACCTCATTACATTGCTCATACTCCATGTGAATGCTGTGTTGATGTGGGCATGTCTGTTTGCTTGTACTGGTGCTCTTACCTATCAGCACATGCCTGGATGTGTCCACATTAATGCTGTTGACCTTGATGCTGTGTATATGTCACATATCAACACATACACTGCCTTAACAGACATGACCTTTGACAATGCAGACATGCACACGGAAACCTTTACATGCCTGTGTTTTGCCATATGCATCTACACAGCACTGTACAGCAGTTCAACATCCTGCCATGTATCGCCTGTGTTGCACATGTGATACACATGGGACAATGGCTAGCTGGATCGTATTTGCAAGGATGGTTATCAACTATAGCATGTACGGACAAGGTCATGTATTAGTGTGTATGCCCTGGGCCATGTATGAGCATAGGATGTAAGGTTTTCTAGCTGTATCCGACAGCCATGTTCCCGCCGCCAGGTGAAACAGTGCCACATGAGTGATCCAGGCAGTTAATGATACATCTACCATGCGGCCATCACACCATGTCTGATGGAGATGACATGTGCAGCTTTGCTGAACAGGGTTGCATAGTATGGCAGGAGTATGTGACGTGTATGACACAGGGATCTGTCCAGTATGAGGCGATCCTTGTACTAGGAAGGTGGCTGTCCATGACATATGTTTTTCAAATATGGATATGTATGTGTAGCAGATCCAACATCACAGTGTTGGACATGTCTTTATGCAGGGTAGGCAGCATTCTGCATAGTGGAGATGAGGATTGTGAAGGCTGGTGTCGCCCATCCAAGCATGGCCAATACCCCTTAAAGGTGATATGTGATCAGATATTGGTCACTTGAGTGACGAGTATGGCTGTACAATGATCTCCATGCTCATGGATGGCACCCTGTCATGACTAGGGCTGCCTCTTATGACTACCTAATGGGCCTGGTGACATCACTAGCTCAGGGAGGTAAACTGCACAGCACCATCCCTTACACACAGTGTCCATTATGTTGACCGCTGCCTAGGTGGTAGTTCATGGGTACAGGGTTATTAACCTAGCGGTGACAATGCAATATACAGCTGTCAGATTGTGCACATATGTCATGCACCTCACCCACAAAGCCCATTCTGTATGTTGTCCACAACACTGAGTCAGCTATTGCTCCTAGTTCATGGCCATTCACATACTTATATACGCAGATGCCTCCCATTTGTCTGTGTAGTATGGGCTACAATGAGGGGGGAGCTCAAAACATTAACCCTGTTTTACTGTAGCTGCCACTGGTGTGATATGCACATGTCACTCACACACCTTTTGTAGTGTTGGTTCTGTCAACAGGCCACTGGCAGAACAGTCCTGTGACATACAAAGGTACATCTAGTATACTGAGTGTAGGTGGAACACAGTATGGGTGATGATGTCCTATGACCTGTCACAGGTATGATATGCAGTGTAAAATCATCCGTACTGTCATCTACATCTGTACTGCTAACAACATATACGTTGATTAAGGTTCATGGACTTTCAGACCATACTCAGCAGGGTAATAGTGCAGTGCCTCCCATTATGAGTGGTGTCTCCACTTTGTGGGTTGTGATAACTGTTGGTGTGCACCATTCAGTGTTTTCACAGACTGACATGAACCTATGTTTTACATGATGTGTATGTGTAGAGGAAACTTTTGCCATATGTGTATGATACAACCAGGGATGTGGACAGGTCACATGCAGCCTGAGTGCACCTTGTACCATCATAGTTATGGTTACAGGGGCTCTTTAGTGTTCATGGATATGTGATTGTATACCTGATGGGGGGGGGCAGTGAGTTTATGTTATCCAACACCCTATCTGTATTGCTTATTCATGCTCAGCACTTGTTCAGAATATGTAAGCACTTCATGAGCTACTAATTACTATAGCACTCAATCCTACTCATTTCCTACAGGTAAACACTGCTTGTACTTACATTTCCAGCTTGCTTAGAGTAAAACAGCTGTTGTACACACCTACCTCACATATCTAGTGAGAAATGGTTGAATATTCAGACATGTCCAAGTGTCAGTTCCCAGTGTTATCGCCTGTCTATATGATGAATATGGGCATCATGAGGCAATATAGCAAATGTCTCATGTACACAGTCAATGCTCACCTCCTAACATACGGCACTACAACCTGTGGAAGATGCACATATTTAGCCATGCTGGAGGTAATGCTCTCTCCAACTCAGACTGAACCTGACAATCATGTGGGGATGTTAAATGTTTGCACCACACCACACTCATCACATAGTCTCACTAGATCTCCACCACTACAGGCCACACATAGTAAGACTACAACATTTGCGGAGCCTCTCAATACTATACTACTCTGTGTAGGCAACAGAGGACTCTGAAGTAGAAAGGCAGGCAGCCCCCATTACCAAACACAACCCCAATTACTTATAGCCAACAGACTCATGTGTGCCCATCAACTACAACCAATAGGGTGATATAACATACCCAACACACTAGTCATAGGTGACTCTGTAGGCAGTCACAATGATGTTCCACACAGCAGGCTACACAAGGTGATAATCACATTCATATGGCTGTCGGGTAGCAGGATCCGCAACATAACCTATGCACTCAGGTCACTCCTCAACAGGTACAATATGACTGTCATTCTCCATGTTAGTGTGAATGTCCTGAGATGTAACTTCCTGGACTACATGTACAGAGACATGCAATAGCTCTCCGATCTTGTAGCCCAAGCAGGTATCGCCATAGCCCTGAGAAGCATTCTGCATTCATTCAGACTGATAACGCAGTACAACGACTGAATTATTCACTTCAACAGTTGGCTATGCTTTTGGTGTCATTCCAAGGGTATCCAGTATCTGTCTGCTTTGAATGACATGGTCGTCAGAACATGATGCTTTGGCACAGATGACCTGCACCTGTTGGCCCTGGGATTACAGATAACGTCTAAGGCTCTTGCTGCTCCTATAGTGCCTGTTTTTGACAAGGTTCAAATAACATTCACCTTCAGAACAGGAACAGGCAAGCAAAACCTGAGGGTAATGTTACTCAATGCTTGACATCTTCATCTCAAATGCACTCACACGAGGCACTCCTTATAGTGGACCACTTCGATATCTCTGCAGTGACTGGGACCTGCTTCTAGGCTCCTGAGAGCACCCCTGCACTAACAGGCTATTACGCAGACCACACCTTTCAATCATGTAACCAGGACCGGAACATCCACGGCGGAGGTGTGTCCATATTTCACAAGGATGTACACACCTCCAGGCTGGTTGCTTAACACAATGCATCAGAGGTAATCCAAGTGCAACTAACTGTGGCCATAACTGCTATACAAATTGCAGCTTGCTACGTATTCCACACCATGCCCCATGGTTAACAGCCCTCACTGCTTGGTGTACTGGAAAGTAGGGTTCTAACAGGAACTACTGATGTGAGACTGACACTACCCCACACTTAACTGGGATACCTACTCATGTACCGACACATTAGGCCAACGCTTTCTGGGATTCATAACCTCCAATCAGCTGGATCAACCTATCCACACCACCACCAGGGCCAACAATACCCTAGACCTGGACATTACCAACATGTGTGACTGGTGTTCCACACCTGGGGTTATCCCCTCATTGGTCAGATCCGAACGTATGCTAATCACCCTTGTTATCCACATCCCGGCACCACACCCTTCACGGAAAACACAGTACAATATTTCTACAAAGCCAACTTCAGGCTTCTTATGACAGCAGTAGTAAACGTCATGACACCCGTGCAGATGGACAATATAGTTACAAACGCTGAATCATACACAACTGCACTTCATTAGCACTTACACGACTGCATGGATCATGCTATCCCAAACAGAGCCATGATGGTACCCACCAGATAACGGACACCACTCTGGGGGTCCACTGCCATGGACATAATGTACAACAGAAGGAGGAGACTGTTGCAAAGTAGAGTACAATCCCATGGGTGGGGTAGCTCCCTGGTCAGCCTCAGTAGAAATCTGAGATCCCTTATCACATCCTCCAAAGCCACCTACGTAAACATTACTGCGACTCATACCAAGGGCTACCACAAATTGTTATGGAGATATGTCACTACTCTCGATGGCGATACCCACATCTGCTCTGACATACAGTGGTTAGGCACGAACATTACAGAACCGACTGATATTGGCAACATCCTGGCAGATAGGTTCAGTGCTAACTTTACACACCTCTCACACCCTAAAGGGCCCACATCTATACAGGAACAATGCAGAGTCCCTGCGGTCACAACTATGCAGTTCAAAGCTGCACTCTCTAAAGCCTGGAACACAGACTCCATGTGACCATCCAACATCCCAGGATGCGAGTTACACAAACCTCAGAATGACATGGCTCCCCACTTGGGCACCAAATTCACTAATAGCCTTGTATCAGGCATTATGGCCCCTGAATGGCACACAGCAACAGTTATCACACTCCACAAAGGTGGCACCACAGTGGACCAGAGGAACTATTGCCCTATACGCCTGACTAGACTGTTCTGCAAGGCTATGGAGCACATCATCATAGAAGTCATTCACAGAGACATTGGTGGCCTCCAAACCTTTGATACCACCCAGTTTGGATTTGTTAGGGCCAGACCATGGCTTCTACACCTGGTGGAGTTCTTTGAGACAGTTACCAAGGTAGTAGATGAGGATAAGAAGGTCCACACAGCCTACCTTGTCCTCTCATTGGCTTTCAACACTGTTCCCTATTCTGGTATTGTCAACATACACATCCACCTGCACATCAACCCCTACGTCACGAGATGTTATGCAAAGTGGCTCATGGACAGGACCCATACAGTGAGGGTAGTATACCCTAGTTCCTACTGTAATTCAGTTACAATTGGCATACCCCAGTCCTCGGTCATAGGGCCCCTCATGTTCGGTATATGCTTCTCTGAGGATCAGGCTAGCACAGAAGGACTTTCCCTGAATAGGTTTGCAGATGACTACAAACTAGGGGCCATGATTGATTCACCAGCTGATACATACAGACATCCTCCATAAGGGTGTCACTGTGACGGACACCTGGTGTCGATAACATGGCCTCAAGCTGCATGCCACAAGGTGCATAGACATCCCCATTGGATTACACCAATCACCCACTGACTATCACATAGGTGGTAGTCCCCTACATACATAAGACATTATAAGGGATCTTAGAACACAAGTATATAGCACCCACTCCTTTGATAACCATATTGCCAAGGTGGTGTGGATATCCTTCTACGTGTCCACCCTAATCTGTAATGGGTTTGTAGCTGGAACAAAGGCAGCCATTGTACCTCTCTACTCCTGACTTATGAAACACGTTCAAGGGTACAACACACCATTTGGGGTGTACCTTATGAAACAACAGCAATGGCTTTGAATACCACAACATTAACACACCAAGAGGATAACTGACCTCCGAGGGATGACGTATGCAGCACAACTACAGAAACCCCAACTGTACTCATTTGCATACTGCATACTCAGAGCTGATCTCTGCTGAACATACAAGGCCCATGTCCACAACAATACTGATGGATATGCTCCACATAAGCAACATAAGCAAAAGCCACTGAGAGCAACATGCTCTGGGATATGTACCCAAATGCAATGATGGCTAGGACATGCTGAAGGGATACATTACTGAACCGGACACTCACCATGCTTTGGAACATGATTCCTATGTACATCAGGCAGGGACCCTCACTAGCACTCTTCAAAAGATATCTCGATGGGTGGATGGGAGACAGACATGTATGCCAGGGATCACTGCAGTGGCTCTACTGTACACAGGTGCAGGAAACAAATGGCTCTGCTGTTCACAGGCACAGGACACTAACCCAGGGAGGTGCCGCAAGTGAAAACACTGTAGTTGGGCTTACGAATGGACTTGGCCAGACAGCATAGTACCTAACTATGAACCTATGAAGCTATTACATGTCCTTTGTACATGGATAACTGAGTAGCTCTTCCATTTCAATTATCTATCATGCTGTTACACTGTCTGGTGACTACAAGCCATATGTCTCCTGTTATTGTGTATTGTATATGCCAATAGACATACCTGATGTTTGCATAATATAACAGTAATGCTATGTAAAATATTTGACATATCTACCTACAATACTGTACATTTCACATTTTTGCAACAATATCCCATAATGCAAAGCATAATTGCACAGCAGGACCACCTTAGACATGTTATTCTCAGTTATAAGCCAATACATATGCCTACTGTTACAGTATATCGACATATACTATCCCCTGTTATGGCACGTACTTGTTGGACAAACCCTGCCACTGACAGCGGCTGGAGTGGAATTGTTGTGTTTAAAGCCCTTATGTAGCATCCCTTGTGGTGTATGAGGTGTTTACCTTGTGGCCCACAGCAGTACACACAATTTCTACAAGCGTTACTATACTCAACAAGACATCACTACATAATACCTTTTCCCACTGTATGCATTGCGTACACTTTCATTAATACAGAACAGGCACTACATACACTAACATACTGAGTGTTCTACATACTTTCTTAGTGGTCTGAGTGTATGAAAATATCTGTCTTACTCCTTTCCTGTTTCAACGGTTTTATGGTATGTGCATACGGTTTGAATGTATGGCAAGCCATTCTTTTATACGTAGATACCAGTAACATGTGGTATTCTGCCACCAATTGGTGTTCCAGAGTAGATGATTACATGCACATCAGCTGTGCAGCTACTCCATTAGCCAATTACACAGCAACAGTGGGGTATAATTGAATACTCCACTTGGGTGTTGTCCTTTTGCCCTACCTTTGAGGAAGATGGCCTGGATGTGTTTTTTGGGATGAATTGCAACTGTTATATGGAGAGACACAGATATTTTGACTTCATGTCCCCCGTGGATTGTGTGTGATGGCTAGAGGATGTAGTTTTACATGTGAGTGTAGCTGTTATCTCAACCGTCTTATACGAGACTATTGCAAACAAAATCTGTAACATCGGCATCTGTTCCATTGTACAACAGCAATGATTTCACATAGCGCCATTACAGTGTGTCTTTCACAAGGTATGTTAAGGCTTCTGCAGATGTCATTGAGTGAGTTGATGTTTGCGATGTTATTACAGTCTGTATTGCAATTGTTTCGGGTGTGGGGGAGATGTAGGTGGGTGTACATAGCAGATAAAGGTTTCTGGGGACTGCATTTATACATATTCCATATGCGTGTGAGGGCTCCTTCCCTAATTGAAGACCTATCATTTAGTAGACTAATACTATGGTTATTGCAGGCTTATTCATTAAGCCATTGTTAATTGGTTCCTATATAGCATGCAGGTGATGTTGATCCTTCAATCCCTTCGGTAATACATCGATATGTACTGAAATGTTGCTACATGAAAGCTGTCTCATGTATTTCTGTCACAGATATTTGCACTGATTGCAGTTGTGTTGTTGACCGAACCTCTTTGGCTTGGGTTGCCACCTTTTCAAGTGGCCATAGTGGGACATTTGCAGGACACACATCGGATTTTAGAGGCCGACACATACCCACGGTCAGTACAAAGGATAGAACTTAACTTTTTTCCTAAATAAAACCTTATTCTTGTAGCAGTTTAGTTACTTATTATGTTTCTTGTAACATTTAGGTCTTTTAGATACAGAAATAACTATTTTATGCAACTATTACATAAAATATGGGACATAATTATGTCCTACAATCTCAGGACATTTGCCCTTTTTAATATTTTTTGTCAGGACACAGCTGCCCAAAGAGAGACTGTCCCTCTCAAAGTGGGACAGGTGGTAACCCTATGCCTAAGGCCAGCTATGACCACACCTACTGTAATAATCTACCTTTGAGTTAGCACGAACAGACACATGAAGCATACACACACACACACACACACACACACACACACACACACACACACACACACACACACACACACACACATTACAGTCCCACAGAAACACACACCGCACTCAGAACACATACTTACACACACTACAGCAATCAGAAACACACTTAAACACAGTACCTACCTGGACCGCAGCACCAGCAGCAATAACTAAATGTCTCTTAACATTGTGATAATAGTACTCGAGGTTCTAGTGTTCCAGGACTGTGGTGTTTTGGTCTTTAAGCCTTGTGATTACGCGTCAGTATGTAAAGCATTTGGTAGCTGGCAGTATCCTATTTATTTGTACCTCCATGGTTGTGTACATGTTGTTAACCTATCTATATATTTCCTGAGGGTCTATATTAGATCAGCGAATGCTTAAACAAGCGAACGCTGATTGATCGACCTTATTTTAGCGAAAGTGAAAAATATTGAAGCAGCAGAAACACAAATTTTTTCCTAGGGAAAGAATTTGGTTGCCCATTTCTGTTGCTTCGGTATTTTTAGTGCTGTGGTGGAAAGTTACGGGTCGGATTCAGGTAAGTGTGCGATTTTGTGGATGTGAGTGTTAGGGTGGTTTAGATGAGTTAGGGTTAGGGCTCAGGTTAGGTATGTGTGCGATTGTGTGGACATGAGGGTTAGGGCGGATTTAGGTGAGTTAGGGTTAGGGAGCGGGTGAGGTGAGTGTGCGATAGTGACGGACCTTAGGGTTAGGGTTTGGGTTAAGGTAAGTGGATAGTTAGGGGTGTGTGCATAGTTTAGTGTAGGGTTAGGTGTCAGATTTTAGGTGTATGTGTGTGGATTTTTGTTTGTTTGGTGTGCTTGTGTTGTGTGTATGTGTTTTGGATCAGCGATTTTTTTCCCTAGGAAAAAAATTGCTGATCTGACAGTTCAAGATTGTAAGCTTTTGCTTACATAAGGTCGATCAATCAGCATTCGCTTTTTTAAGCGTTCGCTGATATAATATAGACCCTTTCCTGATATATGTATATCCGTATATATCAACATATATCTCTCTATCACCCTTTCTATCTCTATATTTTATATCTATCTATATATATATATATATATATATATATATATATATATATATATATATATATCTAGAGAGAGAGAGAGAGAGAGTGAACACACCTTTCGTTGGGTACATGGCGGTGTATACTATTTCCGGAACTCCGCCATTTTGTGTTTTAACCTGTCACAATACACACCTGCCGTTGGTTTATCTCAAGTAGCTTAGTGGTAGGTGATTGTGTACATGGTTGCGTGTTCTACTCCTGGCAGTGGTCATTTTACCTCTCAGAGCAGGCACTATTAATACAAGGGTAAATAATGCAGATTTCACCTGTTCTGGCCATCTTTGACTGTGATCTGCGTGATATTCAGCAAAGCTTAGACCTGTTTTGCACATATCCGTGTAGTCGTGTTTAAACAACGTTTAACGTCACTTGCCAGTGCATAAACCCACTAACATGTGCTTAAATGTGCTCTAATGACCTGCATCCAATATCCATTATTCATGCCATCGGAATTACGTAACAGCCCTTGCAGGTCGTGGAACCAGGAACATGCACGACACAGTCAGTGGCTTTACCACTTGGGCATCTGGGATATGTACAAGTGTTATGGTGTTTTGAATGTGGACTGTACTATGGCTGTTCCTCCATACTGCAAACAAATGTGTAACTCAGTTAGTTTACATATGGATGATACCTATTAATGGTATGTCCAAGTAATGTTTAATGGATGTGCTCCAGCTATGGGAATCCATGTCACAGTGAGCCACACACTGTAATGTGCTACACCTTGCCACAGCCATAACTGGAGAATGCTGGGGTGATGGATAGCTGTCATGGGTACTTCCCATGCTTTGGAACTACATCCCTGATTACATTATATGGAGCCCCTCATTAACACACCAGGGAATCCTTGCAGAGTGGGTGGGGAACAGTGGTTACACACATGGATCCTGCAATTGCCTCTGCTCCACAGAGGGACAGTTAGTTAATCGATGGGGTGGCGACAGCAGACACATTTTGCCGAGGCTGATGAATGGCCTCTGACAATCAGGCATGTATCTACTGATGTACCTAGAAACCTATACATACAGTATCAACACATGTTGTTAGCTTTGTTTACTGTTTAGGTGTTGACTTACCTTGTTCCAATAGCTGTTGTGTGTGCAATAGTTGAGAGCTGCCTATGTAGGATTCACACAGTAGACCACCTATACATAACAATTTACAGGTGGTCGTGTGTGTGTGCCATCCATTTTACTGTGTGTGCAGGTGGAGAAGTGTGCCAGTCCGTAGGGGCCTACACTGTCAGTGTATGTACTATACGTTCCCTCTTTGCCAAGGCATGGGCATATTGGGCACACCTCCATCTGCCTACTGGGGCTGGCACAGGGTGTTCGTGGTCTGAATCCCTCTGTGCTTGTGAGGCCCTTGCCAATTGCGGTGGGCTGTGAGGGCCTTCACCATTATGTCCCTGCTGCAGCTGTTTCCGCAAGATCATATTATGTAGCATGGCATATACTATGACGATGTGGGCACACGTTCCTGGAGAGTACTGCAAGGCTCCACCAGATATGTGCAAGCAACGAAACCATGATTTCAGCATCCCAAACACACCCTCTATGATGATTCTGGTTTGTGCGTGTGCCTCATTATGGCGTTCTTGCATGGGTGTGTGTGTGCATTTCTGATGGGAATCATCATCCACGGCTACAGTGCATAGCCAGTATCCCCCACAAGGTGGCCATATGGGATGTCCCCCCTGAGAAATACCTGATACAGCTGTGAGGCATGCCAGATGTGGAAGTCATGGTAGCTTCCAGGGCTGCCAGCACACACATCCATGATAATGCCCTGGGCATTGCACACGACCTGGCAGTTGATGGAGTGGTATCCCTTGCGGTTTATGTAGCGTCTACCATTCTCACTGGGTGGTGACTTGATATGTATGTGTGTGCAGTCTATTGTACCCAGTACCTCTGGGTAGTGTGCCACATGGTGGAAGAGATGCATATTGCTGGCCAACTCCTCCTGAGTTCGGGGGAAGTATATATGCTCATTGGCATGTGGTAACATGGCATCCAGGAACTGGTGGAGTACCCTGGATGCTGATGCCTGTGAGATCCCCATGATATCTCCAGTTGGCCTTTGAAAGGTACCTGTGGCTAGTATTCTCAAGCTTACACATACCCTTGTGTCCACTGGGATGGGTTCCCCTCTGTTGTTCCTGGATCTGAGGCTTGGCCAGCACAGCTCAACAATTTGCTGTATGATGTCCCTGTCCACCCTGTAACGCTCTACTATCTCCAGATCATGTAGCCCCTGTAGGTTACCCTTGGTCTGAACACTCTTCTCCTCCTCCGGGGCCTGAGGTGGTTGTCAGCATCAACCTCCGCACCACCTTCAGTCACCAACACATGGTGATGAATCACAGCTATGGTAGCTCCCAACAAGTACATTGTAAAAGTTCCCCATCTGTTTACACCGATGGTGCAGTGTTTGGGAATACACGAGTGTGTGTGAGGTGCCTTCACACTTTATACTATTGTGCGTTGAACACTGATGATGTCATAGGGTGTGTATGTACAATCAGAGCTGCAGGGTATCTTATGTGTTTTACCACAGGTACTGCTATTGTGGTGCCTTTGGTGTTGAATTACATTTAGCTGCCATGGATCACCTCTTGCCCTTGCCTTCACTTTTCTTAAGGATTCCCCTCCCATTGTCAGGCATGCATCCAGCAGCCTGCTTTCTTGTTTTGTACTTTCCCAAACCAGGATTGTGTTGCGAAATGTGTTCTATAGCCGATCTATTACAGGTTTGCTTTGCTCTGCGGTGACAGTTCTCTTTTCTTTGCAATCCGACACCTCCCCTATCCTGTTCTGCAGGTTGCTACTAGCAGCCTTGTTAGCTGCCGTCAATGGCCCATTGTGAGTTAATAGGTGTTAATTACTCAGTTGTACTCCAATTACCCTACTGCGGCATTTCCTTATTGTCTTCCCGTAAACTTCCTGTTTGAGCTGTGGTGCGTGGCGCGTGCGTCTACTTACCGGGTTTTGGGCACATTGTCATCCACGTACACATGCGCTTTCGGGCACCATGTGTGCTCTCAGCTAAACAAAGCTAGGCCTACATCCACACCTCTATCCTGCGGCTTTGCTTAGCAATGGGCAATCCGGATTTGCATTGCTGCAATGTGCTTACAGCTATGGTGGCACACCCCACTGCTGATGTCATGTATACCTCCAGACCACTCCTCTGTGTTGTAGCATTGCGCCATATGCTACATCCTTAGGCTGGCGGGACTTTACGATTCAGTATTACTTGCCTCATTTGCATGGCATTGACTACTAATTCATAGTTACCGTGTCGAACACTGTCACAGACCCTTAGCAACCCTTGCAGCTTGGTTGTGGTGTAGCATGCATACCATTGACTATTATGGTGAAATCATGATTTGTGTTACATTGCAATTTTAGGACATGTGTATATATTTTCCTTGTGTTCCCATTTGCGCTCACAAGCCCTGCGGTTGTACTTTGGGTTACTGTGGCCATGACATTAAATGTTATTTTTTATGTGTTGTGCATGCTTTGTTATGTCATTGGCTGTATATTTAGCCATTGGCATATGTTAACTTTGTAATACGTAAGTTTGGTCCACTTTCATGGCTCTGATGTTCTGTTTGGAAAAATCTAAACCATTTCTTTTGGTTTACATTTCTGTATGCTTACGCTATGCCTGCACCACTTCATGAATCGCTATGTACCTTCAGTTGCATGCTGCAGTACTGCGCATGGGGTGATTAGCATACATGAGCCGAAAGCTGCGCAGATCTGGCGTACGCTGGTAGTGCATGTGGAATTGGATCGTACCTGAATCGCTCGGTGGCCATATTTGGCGTTATACCACCTACGCTATGCCTGTGCCTGGCACAAGCTTCATGAATCCCGGGGAATATCAATAATGCTCTTTTTAAGCATTCGTGTAGTTTCCATTTTTTGTGCTTGAACAAATCTGGAAAGACTTAAAAGGGGTGATTTTAAAAACAAGCTGGAGACTTAGGAAATAGAATGGCAGGTTAAACTTAGGGCAGACTGTTTTCCAGGGTTAAACAACACTGTGAATATTAAATGTTTCTTAAAGGAAAAAAGGCTAAAAGTGTATAAACAAAATTAAGGTTTTGGGTGTTATAAGTACTGTGTGTTTAAATAATAATTTTAATTAGTTAATTAACAGAATATATTAAATATTTAATAATGATTTTAATATATATTTCCTATTGTTTAAGAATTGTGTTCTGAAGAAATCTGTTTTAGACGAAAGCAGATAATTAAATGTGTGTACACTAACAACAGTTCATTGTCTCCTAGTGCAATTTTTGGTGGTTTATATTTTATTTAATTTATTTTACACCATTTTCATTGGACGTTTCTTATTTATTTATTAATGTTTAAAACCACACACACACACACACACACACACACACACACACACACACACACACACACACACACACACACACACACATATACATTCAGAAGCGCACAGAGACATATTCACAGAAACACATACACATATGCATAGACAGAAACAAACATGAAGACACACTCAAGGCTTAGCAACCCCCCCCCCCCAATACCCTTTACTGTCCCTGATTTTGCCGCTTGGTGCTGATCTATCTATTAATTTTTCCAGATAAATCAATATCAATTAAATTCAGTCAATAATGCCAGAGTTTTATTAGCAAGCGAAAAAAATGGTTCTTGCTTGCTCATTAACTGTCCGAGCTTCACGGCAGCATAATATGCAGCCATAAAGTATCAGACTCATTTTTCAGCAGGCATTACTTGTACATTAACACCCTTCTAGAAAACGTTCAATTCTCCAATCAGGGTGATAATGTACAGGTTGCCCATTTTCCAAATAATAATAATACGTTAGTGTCAAGAGTTTCCATTACCATCCATCGGCATTGAATACTACAAGCTTTGATATATCATAACAAAGTAGTGTCAGAGCCTCAGTTACTATCAGCAAGGAACATGCAGGCTCTGTTACATCATTATAGAGTAGTGCTAAAGCATCAGTTAGACTGGTCATGCAGCACAAAGGCCTTCTTTCATTGCAATAAAATACTGTCAGAGCGTCTTGTCACCATCAAAATAAAACATTACAAGCTTTGATACAGCATAATACAGTAGAGTCACTGACTCTGTTATCAGTTGCATGGAAGCACTGTCTAGCTTACATCATAATACAGTGATTCCAAACCCTCAGTTACCCTCAAATTATAACACACAGGCTTCACAACATCAAAAATTGGTAGTGTTAGAGTCTCAGTTACCCTCAGCATGGACCACACTGGCTTTGTTAAATCATAATACAGTAGTGACAGAGCCTTAGTTGCCATCTGCATATTACATACTAGCCTGGTTGCATCATAATATAATTGTGTCAGAGCCTAAGTTTCCACAAACATGGAACATACAGGCTTTGTTACAATACATCATAATACAACAATGTTAGAGCCTCAGTTGCCATCACCAAGGAACACACAGACTTTATGGCATCATAACACAGTATTGTAAGAGCCTCAGCTACGATAGCATAGCACTCTACAGGCTTTGTTCTATCATAATACTGTAGTGTTAGGGCATCAGTTATCATCAGCATGGGACAAACAGCCTTTGTTACATGGCAGCATTGTCACGTTAGAGTCTCAGTTGCCTTCTGCATGGAACACTGCTGGCTTTGTTACAACATAATATAGTGCGTTCATAGCCAAATTTACTATGAGCATGGAACACAGAGGCATTGTTAACATAAATCAACAGTGTCACAGCCTCAGATGCTATTAGCCTGGCAGACTGCAGACTTTATAATAACAATGCTATATCAATACAGCAGAGTCAGAGAGAACCTCATTTACTAAAAGCATGGAACAACACAGGCTTTCTTTCTTCATAACTCCGTAGTGTCAGAGGCTCCATTACATCAGTAGGGAGCAGCACATGCTCAGTTACATCACAGCAAAGTATAACCAGAGCCTCTGTTACCATCAACATGAAATATGTGGGCAAAAACTTAACTGGTTTAATCAGTGTCCTGGGTCAGTACTATGAACCAAAATCCCAACTCCCTCAGCTCTTCAAGTGCAGAGCAAAAAAAAAAAAAAGCACTTCACTGTAATTAGCCATTATAAGTGATCAGATTATACATTGCCAGATACTCCATTGAAAAAAAAATGAATGTCAGGTGGCCATATACACCCCCCACCTGCCCTAGTGATTCTCTCATTTCTTTGCCTACCCTCAACCCTCCTTCAAGATAGTTATAACAGTTGCTACAGTTTATAACCAACCTGCATGGAGTTATACAGGACTCAAGTTTTAGTAACACACAAAAAAAAAGATTTTTTTTTTAATTTTAAACTGTAGCAGACTGGTAGCAGCAATGTAGCAAGCAGTTGCTACAGTTTAGACCACACACAAAGCGCATATGAAGAGTTGTATGAAAGGTTGGACACTAAGGAGGGAGAAAAGGACCTGTACCAATTGGCTAGACAGAGGGACCGTGCTAGGAAAGATGTGCAGCAGGTAAAGGTGATAAAGGATAATGAGGGGAACATACTCACAAGCAAGGAGAGTGTGTTGAAGAGATGGAAAGAGCACTTTGAGGGGTTGATGAATGAAGAGAATGAGAGGAAAAGAAGGTTGGATGATGTGGGGATAGTGAATCATGAAGTACAATGGATTACAATGGTACAAAGTATACTAACCTCGAAAAAGTGCATAGCAAAATTAATTTAAAATGGGTGGCGAAAGCCAAACACACTCTGGCTAGGCTTATAAATGCCCTAGGGCAGATAGCTTAGTATGAACCTATGAACCTATTAGCAATGAGAAAGTAAGGATAGCTATGAAGAGAATGAAGAATGGAAAGGCTGTTGGCCCAGATGACATACCTGTGGAAACATGGAGGTGTTTAGGTGAAATGGCAGTGGAATTTTTAACCAGATTGTTTAATGAAATCTTGGAAAGTGAGAGGATGCCTGAGGAATGGAGAAAATGTGTTTTGGTACAGATTTTTAAGAATAAGGGTGATGTGCTGAGCTGTAGTAACTACAGAGGGATTAAATTGATCAGTCACAGCATGAAGTTATGGGAAAGAGTAGTGGAAGCTTGGTTAAGAAGGGATGTGATGATTAGTGAACAGCAGTATGGTTTCATGCCGGGAAAGAGCACTACAGATGCGATGTTTGCTCAGAGAGTGTTGATGGAGAAGTACAGAGAATGTCAGAAGGAGTTGCATTGTGTTTTTGTAGACTTGGAGAAAGCATATGACAAGGTGCCTAGAGAGGAGTTGTGGTATTGTATGAGGGAGTCAGGAGTGTCAGAGAAGTATGTAAGAGTGGTACAGGATATGTACGAGGATAGTGTGACAGCGGTGAGGTCTGCGGTGGGAGTGATGGATGCGTTTAGGGTGGAGGTGGGGTTACATCAAGGATCATCTCTGAGCCCTTTCTTATTTGCAATGGTGATGGACAGGTTGACAGACGAGATCAGACAGGAGTCCCCATGGACTATGATGTTTGAAGATGACATTGTAATCTGTAGTGAGAGTAGGGAACAGGTGGAGGAGACCCTGGAGAGATGGAGATATGCTCTAGAGAGAAGAGGAATGAAGGTCAGCAGGATTAAGACAGAATATATGTGTGTGAATGAGAGGGAGGATAGAGGAATGGTGAGGATGCAAGGAGTAGAGGTGGCAAAGGTGGATGAGTTTAAATACTTGGGGTCAATAGTTCAGAGTAACGGTGAGTGTGGAAGAGAGGTGAAGAATAGAGTACAGGCAAGATGGAGTGGGTGGAGAAGAGTGTCAGGAGTGATTTGTGACAGACGAGTACCTGTAAGAGTGAAAGGGAAGGTCTACAAGAGGATAGTGAGACCAGCTATGTTATATGGGTTGGAGACAGTGGCATTGACAAAAAGGCAGAAGTTTGAGCTGGATGTGGCAGAGTTAAAGATGTTAAGATTTGCACTGGGTGTGATGAGGGTGGACAGGATTAGGAATAAGTATATTAGAGGGTCAGCCCAGGTTGGAAGGTTTGGAGACAAAGCCAGAGAGGCAAGATTACGTTGGTTTGGACATGTGCTGAGAAGGGATGCGGAGTATATTGGGAAAAAGATGCTAAGGATGAAGCTACCAGGAAACAGGAAAAGAGGAAGGCCTAAGATAAGGTTTATGGATGTGGTGAGGGAGGACATGCAGGTGGTTGGTGTGACAGAGCAAGATGCAGAGGACAGGAAGAAATGGAAACAGGTGATCCACTGTGGCGACCCCTAATGGGAACAGCCGAAAGAAGATGATGATGACAAAGCGCTAAAGCACTCAAGTTTGACCACAAATGCAATACCAGCTTTTGAACGCTGGTATTGCATTAAATAGAGATCAGGATCAGTTGATAGCCCCCCCCAACACTTTGCACCCGGGGCTGGTGCCCCTCTCACCCCACCCTAGCTAAGCTACTGCATGCAGGCTTTGTTGTACTTTAATACAGTAGGGTCAAAGCTTAAGTTAGCATCGGTATGGAACATACACTGTTTCATTCATCATAATACAATAGCATTGCAGCATCAGTTACCATCAGCAATGAAAAGAAAAGTACAGGTTATGTTATCTCATAATACCTCAGTTACTATCACTGTAGAACACACAGGCTTTGTTATATCACAGTACAGAAGTGTCAGAGCCTCAGTTACCACCTTCATGGAACACTCAGTATTTGTTACTTCATAATACAGTTGTGCCAAAACTTCAGATACCCTCAGCATGGACCATACAGGCTTTGCTACATCATAGTATGGTAGTGTCTCAACCTCAGTTACCATCCAAATTGAAAACATTGATTTTGTTAAATCATAGTGCAGTAGTGCCAGAGCCACTGCTATATTCAACATTGAATAAATAGGCTTTTTGCATCATAAAACAGTAGGATCTGAAACTCAGCTACCACCAGCATGGTACACTCAGGCTTTATTAGATCATAATATACCAGTGTGAGAGAGACACAGATAGCAATAGCATGGAATACTCGGGCTTTGTTTGCAGAAGTGTCAGGGACTCAGTCAACATAAGCATGGAACAATACAGGATTTGTTATGTATTAATTCAGTATCCTCAGAGCCTCATTTTCCATCAGCATGGAAAACACAAGCTTTGTTACATCATGAAAACAATTGTGTCAGAGCCTCAGTTATCATCAGCATGAACAGACTGGCTTTGTTGCATCATACTACATTCGTATCAAAGGTTTAGTTGCTATCTCCATGGAACACACAGGCCTGTGTTGCATCACAGAACATTAGTGTCTCAGCCTCACTTACCACCAGTACAGGCTTTGTTATATCACAGTGTAGTAGTGAAACAGCCAGAGTTCCATCAGCATGGAGCATTACAGGCTTTGATACATCCTAAATAGACTGCTGTCCAATCTACAGTTACCATATAGATTATGTTACATCATAATAGAGTAGCATCAGAGGCTCAATTACAACATGGAACACAAACGTCTTTATTACATATTAATACTGCTGTGTCCCAGCCTCAATTGCAATCAGCATGAACACCAAAACCTTTTTTACATATTAACTCTATGTCACAGCCTCAGTTACCATCGGCATCTAACTCACAAGTTTTGTTACATAATAATACCACAGTGTGAGAGACTCAGTTAAAATCAGCATGGAACACACAGGCTTTGTTGCATCACAACACAGTATTGTAAAGGCTTCATTTACCATCAGCATGGAATATTACAAGCTTTTTTATGATAGTACTGTAGAGTTACAGCTTCATTTCTCATTGGCATGCAACAAGCAAACTTTGCTACATCTTATTGCAATCATATCAGGGTGTCTGTTACCATCAGCATGGAACACACAGACTTTGTAATATGGTAATAGTAGTGTCAGTGTCTCAGTTACCATCAGCATGGAACACACAGACTTTGTAATATGGTAATAGTAGTGTCAGTGTCTCAGTTACCATCAGCATGGAACACACAGACTTTGTAATATGGTAATAGTAGTGTCAGTGTCTCAGTTACCATCAGCATGAAACACAGGATCTCTGGTAACCTGTTTGTGGATCAAAGGCAGTTTTGGTAACGGACGTTTCAGCAAAAATATTTCACCAAAAGCACTTTCACCAACAGTTGAGAATTCCCTTTTCTTCACAGTTATGTGACCTCAGAGTAGGTATATTTAAGTTTGAGGATCTGTGTGTGTGTGTGCGTGGGGGGGGGGGGGTCTTCTGAATTTTCCTGAAAGGGAATTTGTTGAAGCATTTGTTTTGTTTTATTTTGCAGAGGAAGCTGTAGATAGATCAACATGATTCCATCTCTGCTGAAACATAATAAAGTAGTGCTAAAGCCTCTGTTAGAATTGTCATGCAGCACATAGATTTTCTTATTTGATATTATAGTAGTTTCAGAGCCTCAGTTACCATCAGCATGGAACATTACATGTTTAGCATTTTAAAATACAGTAGAGTCCCAGACTCTGTTATCAGTTTCCATGGAACACACAATTTCCCTTACATCATGATTCAGTACTTCCTGTGCCTCAGTTTCCCTCAGCTTGAAATAGACAAGCTTTGCTACATCATGGTGTGGTAGTGTCTTGAGATTTAATTGCCCTCAGCATGGAATACTCTGACTTTGCAAAACCATAGTGCAGTAGTAGCAGAGCCTTAGTTGCCATCATCATGGCACACTGTTTTTGGTACACCTTAATAAGGTAGTGTAAAACTTTCAGATACAATTAGCTTGGAACACAGAACAGTTGTTACTTCATCATTAAAGGTCAGAGCTTCAGTTACAGCCAGCAAGGAACACTTCAGGCTTTGTTACTTCATAATATGTAAGAGTCAGTGACTCAGTTATGCCCGACTTGAAAAACTACAGGCTTTGTACATCTTAATATATCATAGCAAGGGCAACAGTAACTATCAGCATGGAACACACACTCTTTATTACATCATTATATAGTAGTCTCAGAGCCTCAGCTACTGTCAGAATGGCACTCAACTCACAGGCTTTGCTATGATATAGTACAGTAGACTCAGAACCTTTATTACCATAATCATGGAATACCACAGGTTCTAAAATTACAATTGCACTAGGATTAGAGCTTCACTTGCCATCTGCATAGAACACACAGGCTTTCTTACATCAAAATGCAGTAATGTCAGAGCCTCAGTTGCCATTGGCATGGAACACATGCTTTGATTCATCCTAATAAAGTACTATCCAGTCCTCATTTACCATCTGCATGGAACATACTGACTATATTACATCATAATGGAGATGTATCAGAGCCTTAGGCGCAACCAGCATGGAACACAAAAGTCTTTGTTACATCATAATATCATGGTGTCACAACTTCAGTTATCACTGATGGAGAACACACAGGTTTTGTTATATTACAACATGGTAGTTAATATCAGCATGGAACACACAGTCTTTGCTGAATCATAACACAGTATGGTAAAAGCCTCAGTTACCATCAGTATGGAACACTATAGGCTTTGTTATATCATAATACTGGAGTGTCACAGCCTCAGTTACCATTGGCATGGAACACAGACTTTGTTACATCATATTAAGGTAGTATCAGAGTGTCAGTTGCCCTCAGCATGGAGCACTACAGGAGTTGTTTCATAACACAATAGGGTCAGAGCCTCTCTTACCATCAGCATGGGATACACATGCTTCTGGGCCAGCCTTAGACCAAGTGGACCAGTTTGGCCCGATGGGGCCCTGCTCCCTCAGGGGTCCCCACATTAGGCTTTGACAGGATCCTTATACCATACATGATCTGGAGATTTGCCTAAGATATTCTACAGCAAAGTGTAAGGCATTTCCTACTGTGGTCTTGCTCGCATAGTAGTAACAAGTTCAATATTATTAGTAACTCCTCTTGTATGGCTCACACTGGGAGCTGTTCATAGTCCCATAATAATCTGCTGTTGTCAAGTGCTCAACATGTTTTTCAACCCAAAACTGGTTGCATTAGTAATTTGGTTTTGTTTACTGTATATGAAGATGAGACCAGGCATATTTTGAAGACTCATAGACATTTTTTTCCTGCTTCTTTTGCTGATATGGGGTTAATGAATGGTTGCTAATGAAAACATTACAAGAAAAAATGTGGAATAGTCAGTCTCATACCGCATAGAAACAAACATTAGTAAGTATAAATTACAGAAACTGTGATGAAAGGTAACTTCTGATCACTGAGACTTATGATAGGATGTGACCAGTTCAGCAGTACAGTAGACAAGTGCTTACTGTAGTCACAGGTAGGAGCAAAATAAAGAAGTAAAATAGGAGGCATGTGTGCTGAGTGGTGGGAGGCAGAGGTGGACAAGGAAATGATTCACTTAGTTAAAAGTGTTAAAGCAGAATAACAGAAGAAAACAACCAAAGAAACAATAAACTTTAATCAATATCATTATGACAGTGGTAATTTAACCGCAAGCATGCAGAGAACTATAAGTCAGGATAATAAGTAGCATAAATGAACACAGTCATAAGTAGATGTGATACAATAATCCAGTCAATAAAATAAGTAGTAAAATAGGTAAGAAGAATACCTGTGTACTGACATAACTTTTTATAATATAACGTTTCTTTGGAGAAAACAATATACAATATGCAATATGTACAATTGTTGGGCATGGGCTGTGAAAAGTGTAAGGTACGAGTCAAATTAGGAGAAGGCAAGAAAGTAAAGACAGAAGAGTCAGAAAAAAATGAAATGAATTACAAAAATTTAAAAAAAAAGTGCGTGGGGGATACAAGGGTAAAGTGTGCAGCTCCCTGCTACCCAGGTTCAGGAGATCTAGGCAGTACAACAGAGTTTGGGAACTTGTTTACTGGAAACCCAGGGAGCACCAATCTCATAACATGTCATGTTGACAGAGGACCCCAATTTTGCATCATATAGGTCTCATACAGTGTGCTTGACTGAGTTAAACATACCTTTATAAAATTAATGGAGATATTAGATTGGGGGAGTAATCTAGGACTTCAGTAGTTTAGTTCTGTTTTAACATGTCTTATGAAAAATAAGCTAACATATAAATGTATTGTTTAATATTAATACACAGTAATGAAACACTCAACTTTAAGAATCCAGAAAGTGGGGGAGGTGGAGTGATAGATGGGGGATGAGATGAGGGGCCTTGCAACTGCTAAGGCTGGCCCTGCATGCTTTGTTATATCATAACACAGTAGTGTTAGAGCATCGGTTACCATCTGTACGAAACACACAGGCTTCATTACATAATAGTACATCACTGTCAGTGCCTCAGTTAATATTAGTATGATTCATAGGTTCATAGGTTGGTACTAGGCTATCGGCCCTAGGGCACGTACAAACCTAGCCATAACAATTCCCTGGCCATTTCTTCCTACAGTATTTACTTCCCTGGACCCCTGTCTAGCAGGGCAACTGACATGATCCCCGGGGTGAATTTTCTATCTCCCATCCAATCATCAAGGTTCCTTTTGAAGAGGGTCAAAGAGGCGCTCTGCTTGACATGTATGGGCAGTCTATTCCAGAGTCTGGGGGAGTCTCTGAGTCAGGAACCTATCCCTCCAGTATGTTTTGTTCATTGTGATGACAAGGTTTAGATCCCTGGAGCATATGTCTCTGAGGGATTAGGATTTCTTTAAGTGTAGCATGTCCAACAGCTCTGGGTTTGACTTGGCCTCATAGTAGACAATATGCAACAGAGTATAGGTGGAGTTTTTTTAGATGGTCAGCATAGGGCATCTGCTTTAGGCCTGTGATTCTTTTAGTGAGGTATTTCTGCACCCTTTCTAGTTGTTGCAGATGTCTTGAGAGGTACATACTAAATGGGGCATTGTATTCTATAATGGGTCTAATGAGGGATGAGTACAGTGGGACAATTCCCTCCATGTTTCTGGATAAAAAGGCCTTAGTGATGAGGTGTGCCACATAGAAGGATTTCCTGACTGTTGTGGTAATGTGGTTATCGAAGGTGAGACCAGTGTCCACCTGTGTCCCTAAGTCTCTTATCACACTTTTGGTGTTTAGTGTACTGCCACCTATGTGTTAATTCACAGGTACATGTTTTTTTCCCAAAGGGGATAACTATACATTTCTTGGCATTGAGTTTGAGCCCATAGCTCTGGTACCAAGCATTTGTTTCTGTAAGGCTCTTTTGTAGAATATCCACATAATTTGTGGATACAGTAATGGCTCCCAGTTTGCAGTCATCTGCAAACTTTGTTAGCCAGAGTCCCTTAGTGTTGGCCTGTACTTCAGAGAAGTAGATGCCAAACAAGAGCAGTCCCAGGACTGAACCCTGAGGTACTCCACTTGTCACTTGTCTGGAGCTGGATTTGGAGTCAGCTACTTTTACAGTGTGGGTTCTGTCAGTAAGCCAGTTGGCAACCCATCGAGTGACATAGGGATTAATGCCCAGCTTAGTAAGTTTATCTATGATTCCAGAGTGGGGGATGGTGTTGAAGGTCTTGGCGAGGTCCAGATAGTCTGTGCGGACCACTTTACCCTTGCTCACGGCTCTGGGGACTGATTCAAAGAAGCCAATCAGGTTCAGGAGACAAGATCGGCCCTTCATGAACCCAAACTGAGTGGGGTCCAGTGTTTGAAGGTTGCCAATGTCTTTGTTTATAAGTTCCATGATAATACATTCCATGGCCTTGCAGATCAGGCTCATCAGACTGATGGGGCTGTAGTTACTGGGATCCAAGGTGGATCCACCCCTTGTGGAGTGGGATAACTGTAGCTGTGCACCACTCAGTGGGCATGAAGCCTGAGGTGAGGCTATGATTATCATGACACTTAGGTGAGGTGCCAGTTTATTTTGTAGTTCATGTAGTACACAGCCTGGTATGTTGTCTGGTCCCATGGATGCTGTATTCCTAGCTTTGGAGAGTGCGTTTCTTACCTGTATGGCCGTTATTACCAGAATTTGCCAGTCTTTCGGTATTGAGATGGGCCCTTTAGGGGGTGAGAGGGGGGTGAAGTTTGCACTGAAGCTATCTGCCAGGATATTGGCAATATCCTTGGGATCAGTATATTTAATGCCATTCTGTTGTAGCTCAGAGCAGATCTGAGCATTGCCATTTAGATTCCTGACATAGCCATAGAATGCCTTGTGGTTGTTTTTGGAATCTGTGGCAATTTTATTTTCGTATACTACAGATGTTTGTTACATCAAACCATAGTAGTTTCAGGGTGTCAGATATCATCAGCATGGAAAACACAGGCTCTGTTACATTATAATGGAGTAGAATTAAAGCCTCAGTTAGAAATGCCCTGCAGCACACAGGCCTTCTTACATCGTAATATAGCAGTGTCAGAGCCTCATCTTCTGTCAGCATGGAACATTACAAGCTTGGAAATATCATTAAAATGTACAGTCACAGACTTTGTGACAATTTCCTTGGAGCATACAGTCTATCTTTCATCATAATGCAGTAGCTTCAGAGCCTCAGTTTCTTTACTTTGCTACACACAGCCTTTAGTACACCATAGTGTGATAATCCTACAGCTTCAACAGCCATCAGCATAGTACACACCAACATTAGTTCATCATAATAAAGTAGAGTCAGACCCCCAAATACAATTAGCTAGGAACACACAAGCTTTGTTTCATCATAATACATCAGAGTGAGAGCTTCACTAATCATCAGCATGAAACATGCAGGCTTTGTTATGTTATAATATAGAAGTGCCAGAGCATTAACTAGCATTACCATAGAACAACTACAGGCATTGCTACATCAAAATGCGGTCGGGTCAAAGCCTTGATTGCCCTCACCATGGAAGACACAGGCGATGTTATATAACAATAAATTAGGGTCAGAGCCCAGTTCTTACCATCATCGAACACACAACCATGTTTTATATCATAATATGATAGTGACAGAGCCTCATGTACCATCAGAATGGAATAGTACAGACTTTGATATATCCTAATGAAGTACACTCCAATCCTCAGTTACCATCTTCATGGAACACATACGTAATGCTACATCATAATATAATAGTGTCAGAGCCTTAGTTACAATCAGCAAGGGATACAAAAGTCTTTGTTACATCATAATACTGTAGTGTCACACCACAGGTTGTCATTGGCATGGAATTCACAGGCTTGTTACATCATATTACAGTTATAACAGCATCAGTTAACATCAGAATAGAACACACAGACTTTAGTAATCATAATACAGTAGCGTCAGTGCCTCATTTGTCATTGGTGTGGACATGCAGAGTTTGCTACATTATATTACAGTTGTATCACAGCCTCATATAACATAAACATGAAATACAGAAGCTTTGTTTCATAGTAATAATGTTGTATTAGAGGCCTAATTATCATCAGCAAGGAACACTACATGATTTGTTGCAACATAATAAATACAGTGGATTCAGTGCCAAAGTTACCATAAGCGGGGAGCACAAAGGCTTTTATTATGTCATAATAAAGTAGTGTGACAATAAGTGCTGCCATCAGCATGGAACTCTACAGCCTTTTTTACACTATAGTACAAGACTCAGAGCCTCATTTGTCATCAGCATGGAATATGGCAGGCGTTGTTACATCATAATACAATAGAGTCAGAGCCTCATTCACCATCAGCATGGACCACTAGAGGTTTTGTTTCACCATATCTTTGTATCGTCAGAAACTCTATTGCATCAGTGTGTACAGTACAGTACAGTACAGTACAGGCTTTAATACATAATTACACAGAACTGCCAAAGCCTTAGTTCCCATCAGCAAGAAAAATATAGGTTTTGTTACATCATCATATTGTATGTTCAGAGCTTCAGTTAACAACAGCATGGAAAACACAGGATCTGTTACCTCATTATACAGTAGTGCTATATAGCCTTAGTTACCATTACTATCAACATAAAAATCCTACAGGCTTTCCAGCATCATAATGTCATAGTATCAGAGCCCCAATTATCATAAACATGGAAAACTACAGACTTTGTTACATCACAATACAGTAGTGATATAACCTCTGTTACCATTTGCATGTTACATCAGAACACACTAGTGCTAGATTTTCAATTACCATAAGCATGGAACCCGTACACTTTCTAACATCATAATATGGTAGTGTCAGAGCTTCAGTTATCATATGCAACACTTCTATCATGTAGCACACTACCCTCAAGTACTGAATGCCATAGATTGCACTCATGTACACATCGAGGCACCACCCAGTGAGGAGGGTAGAATCTACGTCAACTGCAGGGGGTACCACTCCATCACCTTCCAGGTCCTGTGCAATGCCCAGGGGATTATTATGAATGAGTGTGCTGGCAGCCCTGGCAGTTATCACAAATCCCATATTTGGCGTGCATCACAGCTGTACCAGATGTTTGCTAGCGGGGACATCCCACACGGCCATTTACTGGGGGATGATGCCTATGGAACCATGGATGATGACACCCATCAGAAATGCAGACACACACACACCAAAGAATGCAATAATGAGGCACACGCACAAACTAGGAACACCATAGAGCATGTGTTTAGGCTTTTGAAGTCATGGTTCTGGTGCCTCGATATATCTGATGGAGCACTGCAGTACTCTCCAGCCACATGTTCACATAAGTTCACAGTATGTGCTATGCTACACAATATGATCCTGTGGATACAGCTGCAGAAGGATCAGCAAAGGGAAGGGATACATAGCCCCCCATCACTGCCTAGGTCACCATAGCCACAGCCACAGGAGGACTTGGAGGAGGAACCCCCTGATGATGTCCCTGAAGGCAGATGTAGGTGTGCCCAGTATGCCCTGGCTTTGGCTAAAAGACAATGCATAGCATATTCACTGACTACCTAGGGCCCTAGGGACTGACACCTTACTCCTACTCACATACAGTTAGTAAAACTGATGCCAGGCAACCCATACAACCTGAATTTATCCATGTATTAGCTGTGTACTGCTTGTATCAGACAGAGTCAGACCTGAACTACAGTTTGGTCAACTGCTGCATTCACAAGGTATGTCCCTATCCTACACACTACTTGTAAGGATTATTATAATATGCTATTGTATGTATGGCTTTGCTCCATTTATGCAAGTAAATATAATGGACTATTTGGGCACAAATAACATCTGCAGTGGGCTACAGTTACCCAGTCAACTAGTATGTGTTCCTTAATATTCACTAGGTGTCATTGTTGGAATATGCACTACATCAGGCAAGGGAGATATTAAACAATGGGGTCACATGACAGTTGGACTACTGTATATCCCAGCAGAACATGTGGTGTTGCTCCTCCACATGCAACACAGCAGTTTCACCATATAACCGCTGTAACAGTAGGTCATCAATGGCATATCAGCAGTTCAGACAAACTCAGGGCACTAACATAGAAATCGAGCACACATTTTATGTCTCACTTAACACAGGAATAACAATGTACATATGTATGCTTTTGATTGTGTGATGAATGACTGATTTCTGGCTGGCAGCTTTTGTGGCTCAGTAGAATCGGGAAGTTGCCATGGGTGATGCCATCGATGGTTCAAATCTGGAGGTATCCACATGTTTTGCATGTGCATTATTATCATATTGGTGTTGTCACAGACTATCAGTCTGTGTGTGGTGTAACCTCTGTCACATATTAATTACATCAGATACCTGCAGAATGCCATGAACATTTCGAGTGCAATGCAGTACTGCAGAAACAGGGACAGATGTCAGTGTCTGCAACACACAAAATCCTGGACTGGAGTGTAGGTAGGCATGGCCTGGAGTCACTTTATAGGTACTGACAGCCCCACTGGGCATACCCATACACTTAGTTAAACTGAGAGCAGTCCTGTTGTCCCTTGATCAAAATGACCTGCTATGTATAGATATGTCTATACATATATGTATACATATCCGTCTGTTACTCTCTCTCTCTCTCTCACACATACATAGTATATGTATCTCTATGTAGTTTCAAATAGATATATACCTATATATATAGCTAGATACAAATATAAATACATACATCTCAGTTTCTCGCCATATATCTACATAACACACATATATATATATATATATCATACATGCACATAGCTACATTTATATATACATCCCTATTATATACAGAAATATATGGGTGGATGTCCATATTGTCCTACATACCCTAATACTGGTGACTAAAGCTGCTCTATCACACATCTATAATGTTGCTCAAAGGATCCAAAGTATGGCTCAACAGTACATAATGCACTTACCTACAGACCCCTGTGTCTGCTGGGTGTCACCACATAGACAGCAACAGGTGAGCGGGTGGTGTAATGTATAATGTTGTCCACACATGCATAGACAGGGCACATTGTCCTTGCTCAAAGGCTTGACCATCCAAGTACAAGCAGCCACATTGGGCCATACCGGTAACTGTAGACACATAATAAAAATGATCTCACTGCTAGGATACTACATGCAGATAACAGTTCGAAGCAATATCACTCTGCAGGCCACATATAATATTCAACACAAGCCTAGTTTGTGTAATCCACAAGTAGTTTGCCTGCAATTACATATAAAATAGAAATTACCCATCGCATGTGCAATAAGTATTGTCATCTATAGTGTGTAGAATTAGACAGGTAGGGGTTCTAATCTCACTGTAGGCCACTTAGTGCTTATGTGCATATCCCCCTGCCCAACAAGTGAAAAGATCTCATTGGCTAACAAACTGCAGTGGTTACGGGCTTTTTGTTGCTGGCTTCCAAACAGAACTCTTCTACAAGGCCTAATGATGTCATCTATTTATATATATATATATATATATATATATATATATATATATATATATATATATATATATATATACACACATATATATATATATATACATATATATATATATATATATATATATATATATATATCTCCCACTATTTTGAAAGATACGTCCCATTTTTTGAGAGATCTGAGGGGATTAAATGAAACATCAGGGCTAAGTAGTTGCTATATGGTTACCCTTGATGTACAAAGTCTGTTTACTTGCATACCTAATGAGTATGGAGTTGAGGCAATAAGAAGTGAACTGAAAGAAATGGGGATCAGTGATACAAATGAAATCATGTTGATTTGCACATTATTAGATTTAATATTATCTGATAATATATTTTTATATGATAGTAATATATATTTGCAAAAGTGGGAGGTTGCCATGGGCACCCCCTGTGCAAATTCATATGTGAACATGGTAGTTTATTACTGGGAGAAACAGTATTTATTCAACAGTGTACAGTAAACATATTAAGATGTATAGACATTTTGTCAATGACACTTTTATGTTGTGGGAAGGGGAGCCATCACTAGATTTCATCAAGTACTTGCAGTCTACAACAGACTTCTTGAGATTTACTATATCTTTCTCACTTATAGAAATAGACTTCTTAGATGTTTCTGTGTATAGAGACAGTTTGGGGAAAATCAATACTAGGCTTTTTTAGAAAAGGCTGTTAAAAAAATAGCCTTTTAGTTCATAACAGCATGCATCCTAAGCACATTTTCCCAAATATTATCAAAGGGCAATTGATTAGAGCTAGTAATATATCTAATTTATTTTATTTGTTTTTATTTTACATTTGTTGACCGGGCTAGTCTAACTGGATATATGTCCATTTTCAGTAGAGGCCCGGGGAGAAAAGCTCCAGTAATTAAACACATTATATGAAGATAGACAATTCAAATAGTAAGCCATAAATGAAAGCTAATTAATACACATATTACATAAAGTCATGGTAAATACAAAGTAAAATAGTTAAATGTCTTGAGAAAGAAAACTTTTTTTTTTTTTCTTCCAAGGAGTATTTCATAAGACTGTGTGCATGTCATTAAGGGAGAGCTAACAAGGCTATAAGGAGCAGAGATTGCAGGAATTTAGGAGGAAGAGAGGATAGGGAGGTAAAAAAGGAAGTTAATCTGGGTTGGTGCAGGAGCAAAGCCAGTGTTTATTGAGATAAGTTTTCAGCTGCTTTTTGAAAAGTGGAAGGGAGGACAAAGACAGGATAACAGAGGGTAATTTGTTCCACATTTTGCCAACTGAGTTGGAAAAAGACAATCACCTGCAAAGTTATTGGGTTTGTTTGTATTAATCATTAGTTTGTTGGAAGAACGTAGATGTTTCAGGTTATTGTAGGGTGAAATGAGGCTAGAGAGTATAGGTGTTTTAGTTGGTTGGTAAAGGATTTTGTGAGCTATTAAGAGCTGCTGAAATGTGAGTTGGTTCTGAAGTTCCAACCAGCCTAGTTTTCTTAGGTTCAGGCAGTGGTGGGTTTTAAATGAGGATCCAGTTGCAAATCGAGCAATATTATGGTTGGACGTTGCTAGTTTCTTAAGGTTGTTTTTGGAGAGATTAGTGTATATGGGGGAGGCATATAGTAGTGTAGAGATAAGGTGTGATCTGGCTAAGGTGGTCCTTGCTTCAGATGAAAGGAAGGGTTTGATTCTGAAAAGGGATCCGATTTTTTTATTAACTAATTTTATTGTGCTATTGATGTGAGTCTCAAAGCTAAGATTATTGTCAATGGTTATGCCTAATAGTTTAGTTGTTGTTTCAGGAGAGATGAGAGTGGAATCAATGGAAGAGAGAGTAAAGTTTAGTGGGGCAGATCTACGAGTAGGTGAGAACAATAGCAATTTAGTTTTCTTGGGGTTAAGGAGTAGACAACGATCAGAGAACCATTGTTCAACAGTGTTAAAAGCTTTTTGAGTGATAGAGTGTAGTTCAGTTTGTGAATTAGCAGTACAGATAATAGTAGAATCGTCTGCATATTGTATACAGGTGGTATATGGGATAGCTTATTGGAGGTCATTAATAAAGATGGAAAATAGAAGGGGGCCCAAGACAGAGCCTTGAGGTACACCTAGAGATGTAGGGAGTAGATTGGATAGTGCATTTTTCCAGAGAACTGCCTGTTGGCGGTTTTCTAGGTAAGATGTAAACCAAGTTAAGGAAGGTGGATCAAGTGAGAAAGATTTTAGTATGTGCAGAAGGAGTTTATGGTTTACCATGTTGAAAGCTTTAGATAAGTCAACAAAGATAGAGGATGATAGGTTGTTATTGTTACGGTTATAGTTGATAGATTTGGTAAAGGAGAGTATAGCTGTGGTAGTACTGTGGGAAGGTCTAAATCCATGTTGACAGTTTGCAAGTAGGTTGTTATGCAGAAGGTGGCTTAGAATTTGCTTATGGATACATTTTTTCTGTGATTTTAGCTGTAGGTGATAGGAGTGCTATAGGATGAAAGTTAGAGAAGTCATTTGATTTACCTCCTTTGTGAAGTGGGATGATGTGTGATATCTTCCATATAGAGGGGAAAATACCTTCCTTTAAGGATCTATTAATCAGAATAGAAATGGGATAGGCAATAGCTTTGGCACCTATTTGCAAGAATTCTGCAGGAAGTTTGTCTGCAGAAGGAGTGGTAGGTTTGAGTTTTTGGAGCAGTGATAAGATATAGGAGGTAGATATAGGTTGTAAGTGAAAGGTAGGAGGTAGGCTTAGAGTAGGTAAGAGTAGCTTATAGGTGTCAGGAGATAGGTGACTGGCAAGAGATTGGATAGTATTAGTGAAGAAAGAATTAAAGTTGTTAGCTGTTTGTGTGGGATTCTCTGGGTCGCAGCCCAGGGGTTTGGGTGTGATAGATTGGCCTGGTGATAAGAGATTATTAATAGTGTTCCAGAATTTTTGGGGTTCTTTTTTGGAGGTGTGTTGTAATAGAAGATAATAGTTATTTTTGTCTAGTAGGGCGGCTTTTTTTGTACTGTTTCTAAATTCTTTGAAGTTTTGGTGGTCAGTTAGAGTCTTAGTTGTACGCCATTTAGCCCAAGATTTGTTTCTGAGGGATATTTTTTGCCTAGTATTATTGGTCAGCCATGGTGCTGCTTTAGTTTTGGTTCTAATAATGCGACTTGGGGCATGAAGATCTAGGATTGATAAGAATGTGGAATTAAAATATTCTACTGCTTCATTAAGAGGGAGATATTTTAGTGGGGACCAATTACATTGTATTAATACAGCTAGAAATTCTTCAGGGTTAAAATGCTTTTTTGAACGTAGTGTCCTGTATGTGGTAGGTAAAACTAGGTTGGTTTTATGCCTAATGACATAAGTAAGTGAGTGGTCACTGAGATCATCAGGGAGAGTACCTGATTGGTAGGTTTGTTGAGGAGTATTTGTAAGAATCCAGTCTAAGATGGTTTCATTATTGTTGGTATTATTAGTTCTGGTAGCACTGTTTATAAGTTGTGTAAAGCCATAGAGGTTTATGTGGGAGGTAGGATTTGTGCTATTACAGGAAAATGTGCAAACTGATAAAGAGAAAGAAATTACTTACTTGGAGCAACTTTCTGGAGAGGGGGTATGACAAAACTATGTTTCAAACTGTAAAGAATGAAACTGTTGATAACAGTAAAGGAATTCATTGTATCAGTGTAAAGCCAGCAATGAATGTAACTGTAAAAAAGAACTTAAAGCACAATGAAAAAGTATGTTTTGTTACTAAGTATGCTAGTGATACTAGCAAGGTTTGTAATATAATTAAGAATAACTGGCACTTCCTGATAACTAACAAAGAAACAGAAAATGTTATAGGTAGAGTGCCAGGTTTTCATATAACAACAAGAGCAATTTAAAACAGTTACTTTGTAATGATCAACTAAAAAACACTGTATCCCTACTGAAGCTTGCAACATATCCTTGCAGTAAGTGTAAAATGTGCCAATATGTTTCTTCTGTACACGAATTTAAACACCCTGTTTTGTCCTTCATATTTCAGCCTAGAATTTATGCTACTTGTAGAACAACTAGCTTAATATATATGGCAGAGTGCACTGCACGTGCATGTTTTTATATAGGGAAGACACAGAAAAGACTCATAGAATCTATCAGCATATGTATGATGTAAAAATAAGAACAAATCAAATGCTTTAGCTAAGCATATAGTGGAGTTCCCTTCACGTAATTTTAAGTTTAGAGTCTTACAAAATGTTAATAATGACAAGAGAGGGGGTAACTTAAACAACTTAATTGAAATAATTGAATTAAAGTGAGTATTAAAGCTGCAAGCTCATGTATACCCTGGACTGAACAACTATATCTGCATTAAACCTGAGCTGGAAGCCCACTCACTTAAATAAGATGTAATACTAGCTGAAGACTTAATTGATGTATTTTAAGGGTTGGATTTATTTTTAATGATGTATTTAATTAATTAATTGATAGTGCTTTTGATATAAAATATGCATGGATTTTTACTATTTTACTGTAGACTTGAGAAAGTGTGGCTTGTTCTACGTGAAAGCGCTTGTCTAAATAAACCTGCTTTAAGCCGTGTGGTCATCTGGATTTTTTTGCTACATGTCATTTACTTTAAGACAATCAGCAGCCATTATAACACCTGACATAGGCCGTGGCACATGCAATAAGTACTGTTATCTGTATTATGTAAGATTAGATAGGTAGGGGTTCTAATCTTGCTGTAGGCCATTTGGTGGATGTGTGCATGTCCATATGGCATAAATTTGATTACCTCTGGTAGGGTTTTGCAGAATTTTAGTTGTAGCAGGTGATGTGGCCCTTCAAATGTCTGACCACAACTTGACCTGCTGATGGCATCGAGCATAATTTGTCCTAAACTAACAGTACTAGCAGACATGAGGTGTGTTGTATACATCATGTACTATGATCTGTACCATTACATAGGTAAGTGTTTTAATCAACATACAGCCAACTTACGCTATGTGTGTGCCATGTCATGTCCTGTAAGCAGTAATTGGAAGTAGTCCTATTCTCAATGTAGAGCAAACCAAATCCTGTGCAAGGGGGAATGCACGGTCCAAACCAAATGTCAAAATCACCAAATAGACCAGCAAGGCAGAACGGAGTTCAATATTCATTTATTTTGTACTAAAACAAACTAGTTTCGGCAAGAATTGCCTTCTTCAGTGTAGGACGTCCTACACTGAAGAAGGCAATTCTTGCCGAAACTAGTTTGTTTTAGTACAAAATAAATGAATATTGAACTCCGTTCTGCCTTGCTGGTCTATTCTCAATGTAGCCATGTTTGTGTGTGTGGCTGTTAGAGCAATTTTCATCAGCTTATGGTACCATAAGGACATTTGAACCTCACTAGTATAACTGGCCATACAGCTATCACAATCATAGACAACTGTATACCCTTATTTACATGATCAGCACATATTTCCCCAGTCCAGGAGGGACACAGGCAGAGAAGCCCTGTGATGAAATGACAGTCAACCAGCCAGTCATACAGATGGCATGTGCTGAGGTGCACTAAGGTGCTCTGCTTGCCATTAGTCAGGGCTCTGTTGCAAATGTGGGTTAACATCTGCTAGACAAATCTCTCCCACCAGCATGTAATATTAACATCACATACTAAGTTAATATCCTTACAGTGGTTAATCCATGTACTATGCTACCTACAGATATACAGCATTTACAATCAAGCACGGTCACACATTGCCCCATATGCAAGGCAGAGATCACCTCTGAGTAGTCTATATGCCACAGGCTACAATGATACTCATTTCAGATGATCCCCATTGAATACATGCTGAAGACATGAAGTTCCCTTGTGAGAGACCATGCTGTTGTGTGCAAGTGCCAGTACTGTTTGGAAAGGTCCATAACCAAATGGCCATTGCACTCAGATATTGGCATGCTGAAAGAAGAGTACATAGAGGTTATGAGTATGTCAATTATGGGTGATTGTGCCCTCAGCTATGACACATGATTCCTGTCATACCACTGGGGAGACATGGTGATCTCAGGCTCATTATGGATAAACCTATGTGGCCAGCTCTGTGTGCACAATTCTTTCACCCCTGAGTATGTACATCACATGTTGTGACTGATGTCCCACTTACCAGGTACATAGGTGTTAGTGATGGAAATTATACTTCATATATATTTGCATGGAGTTTATGGCCATTGCTATGTCAACAAGCATTTGTTCATCAATACCCTCTCATTGGATATTGACATAACTCACAGACTCCATGAGTGCTCCTACTTTGCAGACATCAGCAAACATTGCTACCACAGACAGTCAGTATTCACTTGTATCAAGGTTAAATGGATTCTAGGCAGTAGAGGACCCAGGACTGAGCCTGTTGGACACTGCTGCTTACAGATCAGCTATTGTAGGTGGATGTCCCTATGATGAGTATGTGTGCCATCAATGGCCTACTAAGTGACCCTTACAATGATAGTACCATGGATGCCTAAGTGGGTGCTTTGTACATGATGCCTTAGTGGGGGATATAGTCAGATGGTTTGGCTCAGTCCAGGGGGTTGTATGCCCTGATGACCCCTCACCCAGGTCCTTGGTGACTGCCAGAGAAACAATCACCATGTTTAACAGTCATGATCCCCCTGACATACATCCAAACTGTGTACAGTCAACTGTGTGTAGATCACATATATGTGTGCTGATCAGCTCCATGATGATTGCCCCTATGGCCATACAGATATGGATACTCAGGCAAAGAGGTCTACAGTTCTGGTGGTCAGTGAATCCACCACCTCTGTGCAAGGGTATAACAGTTGCCTTTGTCCAGTCAGCTGGGGTTCAGCCAGTGGTTTCACTGTGATTGCAAGGTGTTCCCAATGGTGTTAGTAATCCATGACATATCCCATGTAGGATGCAGCCTGGGATGTTAGCTTGTCCAATAGATGCTATGTATCCTCTGTAGAGAGGCCATTTATGACCTACTCTGTAGTATGGAAGTTATGGGACAGGTTGTAGGAATGTCATGCATCACATGTGATGGGGACAGTGGAGTAAAGATGGCGCAAAACATGTGGGATTACAGGTTAGCTATGGGTACAGACCCATTCTATGTGGCATCATTAAGTATGAGTTCACCAATAATCTGGGCCTGTGCTTTGAGGTTACAGATGTAACTACACTGTGCAATATGGTTCTGCTTTGTGTGGGTAGCTAATTTTGTCACTTAGTGTGTCTACACAAAATCACAACACTATGTGGTTGTTGTAGCTGAGAAGGTTGTATCACCATTTTAGGGGGCACTCTCACCCCAACTCTCACACAGCAATGTCCACCTCCTACTGTGCAGTCTGATAATAGCAGTTGTCCACCAAGCAGATCTGCTGTGTCATGAGGAGCCTGTGCTCATCCTGTCAGGTACAGCGAAGTTCATGCAGTTGTAATGCTGCTGACATAATGCATGGGTGTACAGATCCACATACATGCCATCCCATTAGAGGGGGAGGTACAGTCAAGCTAAGTAAACCATCCCACAGGAGGTAATAAATGGCTTTGTTGAAATATATGCAAGTGGGGGTTAGTGCTAGTAGTTTTAATGACACTGATCTGTGGTCAGATCACACCAGGGAGAACCTCACATTGGGGAGGCTGTAGTGGTTACCCATATTGGTAAACACATGTTGCAATATGTTGGTTCCCCTTGGTGGGATGTCACAGCACTGCTCCAAGACATTGCATTTAAGGATGTAGACTAATCTCTGGGCAAGTCAGCTGCAGCATAACTAAGCAACACAGCTGGTGGTCACTTAATGCTACCCCAAAACATGGTGTACTGATATATCTTGGTAGACACACATGAACATACAAATATGGACAATGGGTGTCTGGATATGTGGAGCTGCTCCTGAAGCCAGCTATTGCTTTATTATATGCCCTTCCATTACTGAATGGCATCTGCAGTGTTTCCTGCAGTGTCTCTGGGCAATCACAGTCCTGCAGTGTCTCTGGGCAATCACAGTGTTTCACAAAATCTGGATGTGTATCTTATCCAAAATGAGGATGGGAAGACTAACGGTGGTGTAGTCTCTATCTTCATTAAGGACAGGCACACCTCCAGACTGGTTTACCAGCATGATGTACTGGAACTACTCCAGGTGCAACTGCCAGTTGTCAAGATACCCATCCAAGTTATAGCCAGCTATAGACCCCCTCCATGACTCAGGACACCCACTCCTCTTATCTGGCTCTACTTGACTCCATCAATGTACCCCCTAACACCCTGATCCTTGGCAACTTCAACTACCCCACCATAGACTGGATGAACTATTCCTACACTAATGCACTCACTCAACGATTCCTTGACTTCATCAATTCTAAGTCACTATACCAGCTTTTCTCCTCCCCGACAAAGAGAGACATTATTCTGGACTTGGTTCTCACCAACATGGATGACCGCTGCGCCACTTCCATAGTATATTCTTCCCTGTTGAGATCAGATCATCAGACTGTCTCATTCAAAGTTTATATCCCACCCAAACTCCCCCCAAGCTGCAATCAAGCTAAAAAACTTCTGAAAGGCTGACTACAACCTCCTATGGGAGGTATCTGTAGCTTCACACCACCGCCTCCCTTCAAGGATGCAGGCAACTATGTTGAACAGTATGCCAATGCAGTATACAAGAACCTGTACAACTGCATGGACTCAGCCATACCCAGCAGAACTAAAACTTGCTCCCTTGCTCCTCAAGGAAACACAAACATGTTTGGTGGACATCCTCTATCAACAGGCTTTACAACAAAAGGAAGAATCTGTTGTCCAAGGGTAAAAAGGAACAAATAAGTCAAACAAACAGCAGAGAACCAAACCAGGAAGTAAATGCACACACAGCCAGGAAATGGAACAGCTTGTTGTAAGTTCACCAAGGCAGATTCAGTAAATCCAGGTAGGCACCAAACGAATTCAAATAATTCCTTTATTCAGAACCACAGAATAATAACACACAAGCGCTTTCACTCAGAGGAATTCTGAGCTTTATCAAGTGACACCATGCTGTTGAATCAGGTGTCTTATATACCTTGAAAATCCTAGGTTAATTAGAAAGCACTACCAATTAACATTTTAAAGAGACTATGCACTATTCCACATGCTTAAAAATTCCTTTAAAACAAAATATATAAAAAAATATGATAGATTGCTTAAAATAATGCATCAATGCATCTGTCACTGCTAAAAATGCTAATAGCTTAAAAATAAACAAAACATTGTGCACTGTTTCCATAGTGTTTAACTTTGTGATAAAACTTGCTTTGTGCAAAAAGTTGCACTTCTTTTGAAAATTGGGATAAGATGGAGTGACTTGACGTACCAACTGTTCGTGTAAGTATAATATAAGGCTAATGCCTAGTATGGGTATGACAATATTTTCCTTTTCTTGGTCTTGTTGACAACCCTGCTGGAAAAAGAACACTATATCTTAACCAAGTTAAACTATGCTGTACAATAGGTCTTTCCTTAACATAGACTTTGTATAGTGCAGCATTAAGTGAAAATCATGCCCATGTGTATGAGTACTTGCCATGAGTAATTGTGTGGGGAATGTCAAACTAAAGTCTTGCCCTTCTTAGTTTGAAACTACATTACCTTAGCCTGCCAGCGTAGCACCTGTCCTGTCAAAACTAGACAGCCACTGGGTTTGTGCGTGGAGATGTGTGTGGGGAAGACATGTGTTTTGTTTGGGTACATAACTGGCAGTATGACATGCCTAGGGGCATGTGGCAAGACATTGGCCAAATATGGCCAGTTCTCTGCAGTACTCAAAGCCATGTCATGCAGATATGCACCAGTAATGTGCTGAAGGGCAGGATGAAGAACATGATATGAAAGTGTCACCTACAATGGCTCACGTCAGGTGTGCTGATTGTAACAACAAGACTAAACATCTATGTTAATGGACATTGTACATCATACTGTGGCACTACAGCAGTGCTACTAACTATTGTCAGTTCCCTAGTGACATACTGCTAACCATGGAGCAGATAGCATAACACATGCAAGCCAACTGATTGCCCAGGTTAATAATCAAGGCATCTACATAGAAAAGAAAATGTCAAGCCTACAGAGGCTTTCATGCTGTTGGACAGCTACCTGGATGAACACACAGCCAAGTCACCCATCTTATCCCACTTTTCAAAAGAAGTGCAACTTTTGCACAAAGCAAGTTTTATCACAAAGTTAAACACTATGGAAACAGTGCACAATGTTTTGTTTATTTTAAGCTATTAGCATTTTAGCAGTGACAGATGCATTGATGCATTATTTTAAGCAATCTATCATATTTTTTATATATTTTGTTTTAAAGGAATTTTAAGCATGTGGAATAGTGCATAGTCTCTTTAAAATGTTAATTGGTAGTGCTTTCTAATTAACCTAGGATTTTCAAGGTATATAAGACACCTGATTCAACAGCATGGTGTCACTTGATAAAGCTCAGAATTCCTCTCTGAGCGAAGCTGTGTGTTATTATTCTGTGGTTCTGAATAAAGGAATTATTTGAATTCGTTTGGTGCCTACCTGGATTTACTGAATCTGCCTTGGTGAACTTACAACAAGCTGTTCCATTTCCTGGCTGTGTGTGCATTTACTTCCTAAAAAGGAACAAATGCCAAATTGGAAAAACTCCCACCTTAGCCTCAACAAGCATTTTGATCACTAGTGAAGATGCCCAAAGCCAATTATGAATCAAAACAAGCCTCCAAAACAAAAGGAAACGACAAAGCCTTCTTCAGTTATGTCAGAAACCTCTATGGCAAAGCCCAGGTTTGTTCCAAATTAGTACTTAACAATATTGCTTACACTGATCCTGTTGACTTAATCAACCTGCTAGCAGATAGGTTCAGCACAAATGTCATACCCTGTCCCTTCCAAAGGCCCTTTCCACATCTTTGATACATATCTCACACCTCACACCTCTGTAGATCAATAATTAAAGGCCCTATCCTAGGCAAAGAACACAGCCTCTATGTTACCTGATAGTATTGTAGGCTGTATTCTGCACCATCTCCAGCAAGAACTGGCTTCACCATTAAGCACCCTATTCAACCACAGCCTAAGTACAGGCTCCATTCCAGCAGAGTCGAGAACTGCCATTGTCATCCCCTTGCAAAAAGATGGTGCCACTACTGACCCTGGAAACTATCTCCCCATTAGCTTTAAAAGTCTAATCTGTAAAGCCATGGAGTATATTATTATGTATCTCATAAACAAAGACATAGGCAATCTCCAAGCACTTGACCCCACTCGGTTCAGATTCATCAAGGGCAGATCTTGCCTGTTGAACCTGGCTGACTTCTTTGATACTGTCACCAAGGCCATGGATGACAGAAAGTCAGTACATACAGCTTACCTTGACTTGGCCAAGGACTTTGACACAACACACCACTTGGGGATTATTGAAACGCTAACACAACTTAGAATAAATCCCTATCTCATCAAGTGGGTGCCCAACTGGCTCACCGACAGGACCCTCAAGGTCAAAATAGGCACCTCCACCTCTGATAGCAGACCTATCACTAATGGAGTTCCCCAGGGATCTGTCCTGGGACCTACTTTTTGGCACCTACTTCTCAGAGGGCTAGGCAATGACAAAAGGCTTGTGGTTGACCAAGTTTGAGGATGACTGTAAGCTGGGTGCTGTCATTGACTCCCCAAATGATGGTTAACATACTGCAAGTGGATCTCACAGCAACTAATGACTAGTGCCAAACTCATGGCCTCAAGCTAAATGCAAAAAAAAAAATCTATCATCACACCATTTGGGAAAAATATAGCCCCTACTGATTACCACATCAATGGCAATCCCCTAAGCACACAACCAGTTATGACAGACCTGGGTACTCAGGTTGATAACACCTCACATTTGACCATCATGTAACGGCAGTGGTCAGAAAAGCCTTTCACTTGGTTCTTCTCATAAGTAAAGGGATTGCATCCAGAAAAAAAGGATGTTATTACCTCTCAATACTCCTCCCTTATTAGACCAATAATTGAGTATAATGCCCCGTTTGGTATGTACCTCTCCAAACATCTACACCAGCTGGAAAGGCCACATAAATACCTCGCAAAGAGAATCCATGGCCTCCAACACTGGTCCTATGTGGACAGGCTCATATCCCTATCACTGTACTAGGTATAATACAGATTGCTCAGTGGTGATCTGTGTCTCACCTACAAGGCAATCTCAAACCCTGCCCTACTAGAGATGCTCCTTATCCATAAGTTTAACTCCTTTCACACTACCTACTTGAAATGCCTGAATCTAATATGCGACATCAACAAAACCTGCTGGAGATCATGTTTGTCTCCCAGAGGTTGCCCCGCCTCTGGAATAGATTTCCCATACACATCAAACAGAGTACCTCACTGACCCTCTTCAAGTGCAACCTTGATGAGTGAATGGGGAACCACATATTTGTCCCAGGGGTTCTACCTGTGTCCCTCACTGGCAGGGGTGACAGATGCTGTCTGAAGTTTCTTTTTGGGGATAAACTTTTGGCTAGGCTTGTAAGGACCCAAGGACCATTAGCCTAGTAACCTCCTATGATCCTATGATCCTATGAGTGTGCATACACCACCTGCATTACCTTGAACATTGTCATTTTGAGGTGTGAAGATATGGATGGACATGTAGTGTGGTATGGCTGTGGTGCTGTCCACAGCCTTGAACCAGATGTGCTTGACTGCACACATGTCTGGATAATCCAGGGCGGGGACACATTCCACAGAGTGGGGTTCAGTGTTGCCATACCCACCATGTAGCAGCATAACCACAATGTTGTATAAAGATGGTGTTCTCGTTGCTAACTTTCCCTGAACAGTGCATCTAAGTTGCATTGTGGGAGTGTCAGTAGCCATGGCCATTACTCCAGATTTCAGGGGTGTGAGATGAACATCATCACTTGTGAAGCATTGATGTCTGTTCAGCAAGGCATCCCAGGCAGACATGTAGTAGATCTCCTGACAATGACACCACATGCTAAGGCAATTTTTGACTTCCATCAATTTCCGTGTGTATAGTGCCATCATCCCAGGTGAGTGTCAACTGCAGCCGCAAGGTATGCACATACCCATGAGAGGCACAAACTGGCTAAGCACAGTTATCTGTCTGCATACAGGCGGGTGAAGTATGTCCCTAGTCGTACACACCTGCAGGAACTATGTCAACATTATATTAACTGATATTCCTTGATTTTCAGTAATATGTGGTAAGGCCTACTGTTTCAACCCACAGACAGCTATCTGTCACCTGTCCCACTTGATACAAACATCAATGTGTCTCACAATGTAATCACCTCTGACTAAGAGGTGTGATTTTGTGTTTTTCCTCAAGTGTTTGATTCGTGAGAGAGTGCTGCAAGCAATATTATGTGTACTGTACACTCCAGATGCAGGATGTTACGAGGTGTCTGCTTGGCAATGTGTCTAGTAGGGAGCTGCATACATGCAGGTGTATATGATGTGTTTGTGCAAAAGTTGCACTTCTGTACATGTTGGCATAATGCTCAATGCCATATGCAATGACTGCTGTTGAAGACACCATGGCAGCAAGGTTTGAAATGCAGTCATATCTGTCACACATTGTGTTTGTTGGTCTTGTAGAGAGGTGGGAACACTCCAAACACCTCAACCAGGTCCTAAAGGTAGTCTATGCTGTCATGCTCTTTCCTTAACAGATAGACTTTGTAGGTGCAGCTTTAAGTGAAAATCATGCCCATGTGTATGTGCCATGAGTAATTGTGTGCATGCAAACTAAAGTCTTGCCCTTCTTAGTTTGAAACTACATTACCTTAGCCTCGCAAGCGTATGGCACCTGTCAAGCAACTAGACAGCACACTGGTTGTTGCGTGACATGATGTGGGAATACAGACATGTGTTTTGGGTACATAACTGTACAGTATGACATGCCTAGGGCATGTGGCAGGTGGACAGACATTGGCCAAATATGGCCAGTTCTCTGCAGTAGGCCTCAAAGCCATGTCATGCAGATATGCACCAGTAATGTGCTGAAGGGCAGGATGAAGAACATGATATGAAAGTGTCACCTACAATGGCTCACCGTCAGTGTGCTGATTGTAACAGCAAGACTAAACATCTATGTCAATGGACATTGTACATCATACTGTGGCACTACAGCAGTGCTACTAATCCTCCTATTGTCAGTTCCCTAGTGACATACTGCTAACCATGGAGCAGATAGCATAACACATGCAAAAGCCAACTGATTGCCCAGGTTAATAATCAAGGCATCTACATAGAAAAGAGAATGTGAAGCCTACAGAGGCTTTCATGCTGTTGGACAGCTACCTGGATGAACACACAGGCTGTGTCCTGCTTGTCATTATGCAACTGGTTCTGCCAGGAGTTGCACTGGCACCTCCATGCCCAAGGTCAGAAGTGGTTCTAGTCCCTGACAGTGACTGCTGTCTGCTGGAACTGTGTCATCCATGGGAACTCCCAGGACCATAAGACCATGGTCTTCCATGTCTTGGTGTGGGAAGCACACTCCTCTCTGTAGCACTGGATGTACTGTCACTACAGGATTGTGATTGTGCATGGCCAAGTGGACTCTCAGCAGATGGGGTTGGTGACCTACATCCACTAGGCTGATGCTCAACTCCAACCACACATTCCAGCACAGACAATGTGCATTCCAAGACAGACACTGTCTTGGCCCACCTTCTGTCCACCAATCCAGGGTGTCACCAATACAGTGGGGGCAGTCACAAACATAAGACTGTGCTGCATCCATAACATACGTCTGGAGTTCTTTAAAGAATGTACCCATTCCTCCATGATGGCCCAAAACATACACTGAGTGAACCATGATGTGACACCTGCAACAGGTGATGGAAGGACAGCAGGCCTCCTATGAGCATCCCTATCAATCTGCCTGTGTGCGACCTCACCAGCTTTCTGGCTATGGCCAGTGTCTACACTCACTGGAGCCATAGTTGCCACACTTTCCTGTTCAATGTCCCTACTCTCTGACTGTTCAATATCAGTGGCATCTGGGGACTGGGTATGTCTAGGCACACTGGCTATTTGCAATGACAGTGAGGGCAGAAGAGTAATGTCAACCTCTGGGAAATATTCAGCCCTTGAAACCCCCACCTGTGCTTCACAATGGCCACCATCATCATCAGAGTCTGAAGAGACACTGACATCAGATTGTGTAGGGAACAGAGACTAACCCCCCACCCCCGGTCACCTGTGACAAGAGAGGAAATAGCAGTAGATTAATACATATACAATTATGCTCTGCAGTACTATGTTGCAAAAAATATACAACTCTATACACTGTTGGCACTATTACAGACCTGTTGAACCCCAACCTCATATAGTAGGACAAGAGGACATTGCTGTTCCCATTAACAGCTGTAGTTACTTGAAAATAAAAGCTCTTTACACAGCAATCTCATCTGCAAAAATAAGGGTCACTTTTGACATTTATGATGACTCTGCACAGTTGACATATATTGCAATCTGCAATTTCATGACAATACTGTCACATCTATCACTGTGGTGACACCTATAAGGCACATGTATTACTGTAACATGTGTACAGTCATAAAATATCTGTGCTGTTGGCAATCATGCTGACAGTAGAGCACTCCAGGCAGCAGGCCTGGGAGGACACTTTACGGAATTGCACTGCTGTAAACCTACATCTATAACAAAACAGCAGTGCAACTCCATAAAGTGTCCTCCCAGGTCTGCTGCCTGGAGTGCTCTACTGTCAGCATGATTGCCAACAGCACAGGAGCAGGACCACAGTGTTTTCCAATACCTGAATGACCTGTGAAAAGTAGAGGGAGTGGTAATATCAGTACCACCACACATTGCACCACAACAAGGTAATATGTCCATATATCTCACATTTACATTAGCTACTATGTTAATTATTATATCAGTCAACATCTGAGCAGGAGAGTCAAACTGCATTTAAACCTTTTCCCCCACAAAGAACACAGACCTGACACCTACACAAGAATATGTACACCCTGACACATTGAATGCTACAGTACTGCAATGGTGATCAAATTAAGCTTACCTGCATGCTCCTCTGTTATGGAAACTGTGGCACCCACATCAACTATGTATGGAGTAATGGATGCCTGGGAGCTGTCATGCATGCCTAGGTTCACCAGGAACTCCTCAGTGGCTGAGAGTGGTTGTTCTGCTGCAGGCCCTCCACCAGTGATGCCACGATCACTGAGTACATCTGCTGCTCTTCTGTGTGCAGCATTGATCATGTCTATTGCATGGGGTTAAACCTGCTCATATCTCGTAATCTGATGACCTGTAGCATTCACATCATGGACAAGGTCAGCCCACAATGCTGCCCGCTGTCCTCTGTGTTGCCTTCCCCTGGACAGTAGAAGTTCATGGTATTGCCAGAGGCCTTCAAGTCTAATCTCATTCTCCACATTCATGAAAGATGCACAGCGTCTTGGGTACATGTATCCTGAAAGACAACAGAATGGGAACACAAGTCATGATCACATACATGGAAGTACAGTAATGGCAGTATCCACTGCTTGATTGCACATGTCATATTTCACAGTGTGCAAACATACTAAGTGTGCAGATACAACTAAGATACTAGGAATAGCTAGCTATTTCCATGTGTGCCATGACAGATATTGCTGTATTATCATACACCAAACACTGGAGTCTGTTGTAGTATGTTTCCTAGGGGAATCTCCCTGATAATATGTCAAAACAACAGTGTCAAACAAAAAGCAGTGTGCTATTACAACCACTGTAAGGGGACAGTCCCAAGAGACCAGTGTGCCACATTGACAAAAAACATTCCACCCTTGATGTATTGTACATACTCTGTTGGTGTAACAAATCTTGGATATCACTGACATGTCATTATCACAGTTCTAAGAAAGGCTTAATGCTGTACACCCTATTCCCTGTAAGTATATTCACACATCTGCATTCTGTTGTAAACAAAAAGGTTACATATCTGCTGGAGTGCAACACTCCTCTGTTGATATGTGGTGACATTTAAGTTTTTGCAAACACTTGTGTTCTGTATACAGAAAGTCTCATAAAGAATGGTTACCCATAGCCAGCATGTTTGCCTTTTAACATGCTTCTGATTAGCAGGTGATTGCCTCTTAACCAATCTGTAGTTCTGAAATGCTAATTGCAGGCAACACAGCCGACTTGCACTATCTTCAGTCAATGAGATGCAACCACTGTGCAAGATGTAAGGTATCCACGTAGATTACAAGCCCTTTCTGATATGTTGTGCTGGACATTACTGGGGTGAAGAGACTATGTCATTGCAGAGGGTAGGTCTGTAGAAGCTACTGTTACATAGAAATGTGGGTGGTACAGGCTGCAGCTTATGCTGCAGGTAATAGACCTAGGCAGAGAGTGTGAACACTTTGAAGGGCAGCAAGCTGTAGGAGTAACTGTGGCAGTTGTGGCAGCCTTGTAGTAGAGGCAGAGCCAGAGAGGGGGTAGCCATTCCACTCCAATTAAGACATGTGTTTAAGGTAAGTATGTTAGGCAATGGTATCATTAACAGAGTACTAGGCTACATGTTGTTGTGTACTTGAGCAACATAGGGGATAAATATAACATTATGTCCACCATTTGGGCAACTGTCAGGCCATGTGTTATAGTCTGTTATTCATTTGGAACGTGTATGCTGGCAGTATTTGTTACAAGCAAGGGATGCATATGTGTATGTTAGTTGTGGAGCTGTGCTAATCTGCACTGTGAGTTGAAAAGGATTGTGTACTGCATTCTGATTGTAATGGGCCTCATTTGTATTACCTGAGTTAAAATCATTTGTGAATGCATATTAATGCATGTGACACATTATGCACTTATAGCTTTGCTATAGAGATATGTGAAGTATGTTCCCATCTGCAGGCCTGTGACTTCCATCAGTGACAAGCAGACATTTTATTTGTAATGCACTGTGTGGATAAAGAGTGCATGACTCAGTGATTAATTGGTGGCTTCACAATATTGTTACTTAAATGCTACTCACCACTGGATTTGAACCCAGGAGTGTGTGTGGCAAAATGTATTGCTTGCAAGGCAGGTAATAGACTGAGATACTGAGTCACTGTTACAATAGGTGTATTTGCAAGATATAAGTACACACATACAAACTGTGACATACTATTTTTACAGCCATCATTATGGGCATGGCTTTATATGGATGTGTTTCTGCACCAAGGTCCCTGTTATTAAAGTATTTAAGCATTGTTTCCTTTTGGTTTTACTCAGCTTCTGAAGAAGTTCCTTGCCAAAGTAAATGAAAGCACTTAAACTGATGTGTTTTTGGATGTAATAAATTCTGGTTCATGATTCCTGAGTAGCGTTTTATTCTTTTTATATCTATTCTTGTGTGTTTGGCTTTCTAGTAGTGTACTCTTGCACCAGACTCCAAGGTGCAATCTCAATGTTTGCATTACCCTTTAAGCAAGTTTGTGCAATGTGGCATGATGCACAGCTCCACTGAAACCTGCAATTGCTATGTTTTGCTTAAACCACTGTTTTAATTAACAGCTGTGTGGCATTGCAGGTTAATGCAGCACCCTAAAGGTGTGATGGTCATGGGTTTGAAGTAGGGGACAGGTGTTTATTTAAAACACATATATCAATATAGCTCCATTTAGCTGAGCTTAGTGAAGCTCCATGACATGGTGCATCATACAGCATCTCACTAAAAATATATAAAGAAAAAAAAATGGGAAATAGGAAAGTGGTGAAATGGGGTGCAAGCAGGGGGAAAAACATAGTGAAAGGCAGGTAGGTATGTGCAGGAAGGGTGCAGGAAAGAACCATAGCTATCCATTTCTTGTACAGCAACAACTGTGCACTTTGACAGAATTTGGAGATGACTTTGGACTCTAACCTCCAGAGAGAGGGGTGAGGACAACATAATTGTGTTATTAAGCCATTTGGACTAAATTATGTGCGTCCAGTGGACACTTGTGCAAAATAGAGAGCTATGCATGGGACAAAATCTTTTTTTTGGGACAGGTGCCCATTTTTTTTTTAAGATAAGAGTGAAATTTTGGGGGAGGGATATGGATACATGTTGGGGAGGTAAGCTGGGTAGGTGAGGAAGCTTTTGCACACAGGCAAGATAGACAGTACAGCAGACAGAGGTGGTGTGTGACACAAGAGGGAGTAAACACCTTGGATGGGGAGGGTGTTTTGGAATCTCAGTCCAATGTGTCTCCACAAGGTACCAGCATGAGTCACATACCCACCCATGGGACTGGTGACACTGCTCCATAACTGCCCTGAGGGTGTCAGTGGTGGAGGCTGGGCTCCAGGGAAAGCCTTCCTCACTAGGGTGACCAGCATGCTCTACATCTAATGCAAGCATCGTCCAAATCCATGGTAGATGATCCTGCACACCAAACCCAGCAGTTGATTATGGGTGACAACTCCCCTCCACCATTGCTCCCACAGGGGAGGCCAGTCCCCATCCAGTGGGGTGGTACTACCCAATACCACAGGTAGTGCAAGGGCAGCAAAGGGGGTACCACCAGGCTGTGTTCCAGATGTGCTGGGACACTGTGCCATGGCTGGAGGCAGCTAGGTAAGCAGATCACGAGGAACTGGCCTTCCATGATGTGCTGTACTAAAGTAGATATAACAATAAGTTAAAGTTAGTATTAACCAAACCAATGTTAGTATTAACAGAATGGAACATAATATTTATTAATCTAAATAAATATTAAAGTATATAATATGTAACCCAACATTAAGTAACATAACAGGAAGTATGTTAACAGCAAACCAGTATGAATTAAACCGTAAGGCCAGTAAAACAGTTAGTGTAATAAAATCTGTTAATATTAAATCATAATAATAAATAATAATAAATTAAAGATAACAAGAGATGGGAAGAGAGAGAAAAATATATCATTAGTTACCTTGCAGGTAATATTACTAGACAGAGTACAATTACAAACTTCAATAGGTGTGCAGTGTCAGTTGTGAGTACAGTGACTACAATTCTTCTATAGCTGGAGTAGCACATACATACCTCGCAAGCTGTTAGCATGGGGCACTATGAGCCAAGCAGTAACAAATGCAGGTACACAACTACAAAGAACAATTTCACATATTGTGGACTTACATGACCACTAAGGTGTTATGTAAATGGATTTGAAAATATATAACATTCCAGGTAATCATTTATGTGCTGATCATGGAACAGACCAATTAGGAAGTTGTAATTACATTACAAAAAATCATGACAGTCGAGAGGCATGTTTGTGTACATTAAGTAAACTAGACAGATGGCACGCCTTAGTTGGCAGGCATGGGAGTTGAACCCAATAGCTGTGACTGCAGGGGGCATCTGCAAATAATGTAACAATTGACTGCAGCAACTTAGAACAGACATGCATTGACTACAGCACTATTGCAAATATTAAGACAGATTTATTTAGGAACCCACAATGCTGCTTAACACTTTATTGGTATTGCTGATAATTCTCTGTGAAATCTAATTCTTTGTGAAATCTACACACACTATCTGCTAGTAAAATGGGCTACCTCAGCCATATACAGTGGATATAAAAAGTGTACACACCCCTGTTAAAATGCCAGGTTTTTGTGATATAAAAAATGAGACCACAATAAATCATTTCAAAACATTTCCTTCCTTTAATGTGACCTATAACCTGTACAATTCAATTTAAAAACAAGCAAATCTGTTAGGGTAAAAAAATATAAAAAATAAAAAACGTGCACTATGCTGGTTGCATAAGTGTGCACACCCTTAAACTAATACTTTGTTGAAGCACCTTTTGATTTAATTACAGCATTCAGTCTTCTTGGGTACACACCTGCCATCAATTAAAGAGACTCTGATTAACACCAAATAAAGTTCAGCTGTCCTAGTATGATTTTCCTGACATTTACTCAGTTGCCTGCTACAGCAAAAGCCATGGTTCGCAGAGAGCTTACAAAGCATCAAAGAGATCTCATTGTTGAAAGGTATCAGTCAGGAGAAGGGTACAAAAAAATTTACACAGTATTGGATATACCATGGAACACAGTGAAGACAGTCATCAAAAAGTGGAGAAAATATGGGACAGCAGTGACAGTGCAAAGAACTGGACATCCCTCCAAAACTGATGAAAAGACAAGACAAAAACTGGTCAGGGAGGCTGCCAAGAGACCTACAGCAAAACTAAAGGAGCTGCAGGAATTTCTGGTAAGTACTGGTTGTGTACTACATGTGACAACAATCTCCTGTATTCTCATTATGTCTGGACTATGGGGTAGGGTTGCAGGACAGGAGCCTTTTCTTACACTGAAAAACTTCCAGGCCTGGCTAAAATTTGCAAAACAATACATCAAGTCTCCCAAAAGCATGTGGGAAAATGTGTTATGGTCTGATGAGACTAAGATTGAACTTTTTGGGCACAATTCCAAAAGGTATGTTTAGTCAAAAACAACACTTCACATCACCAAAAGAACACCATCCCCACAGTGAAGCATGGTGGTAGCAGTATCATGCTTTGGGGCTGCTTTTCTTCAGCTAGAACTGGGGCTTTAGTCAAGGTGGAGGGAATTATGAACAGTTCCAAATACCAGTCACTTTTGGCCCAAAACCTTCAGGTGTCTGCTAGAAAGCTGAAGATGAATTTCTCCTTTCAACATGACAATGACTCCAAGCATACATCCAAATCAACAACAGAATGGCTTCACCAGAAGAAAATTAAAGTTTTCAAATGGCCCAGCCAGAGCCATGACCTAAATCCAATAGAAAATCTGTGGGGTGATCAGAAAGAGGGCTGTGCACAAGAGATGCCCTTCCAATCTGACAAATTTGGAGTGCTTTTGCAAGAAAGAGTGGGCAAATATTGCCAAGTGCCATGCTGATAGACTCCTGCCCAAGAAGACTGAATGCTGTAATTAAATCAAAAGTTGCTTCAACAAAGTATTAGTTTAAGGGTGTGCACACTTATGCAACCAGCTTATTGTACATTTTTTATTTTTTATATTTTTCCCCTAACAGATTTGTTTGTTTTTTAACTGAATTGCACAGGTAGCAGGTGACATTAAAGCTGGGAAAAGTTTTGAAATAATTTATTGTGGTCTCATTTTTTTTATATCACAAAAACCTGGCATTTTAACAGAGGTATATACACTTTTTATATCCACTGTACCTTTTGTTCCTGCAGTGGAAGAAAATGTGAGCATTATGTGACTGAAACTGGCCTGGAGACAACCTTGAACCATACTATTAGTTGAGTAAAACATTTTACAGGGCATTCTTTTGGCATTATAGAGCTTACAGTTTTACACTTGACTGCAGTGACAGTAGGACAAACATGCAATGAATACAGCTGTGCTGCAAATATTAAGACAGATTTATTTAGGAAACCATAATGCTGCTTAACACTTTATTGGTATTGTTGGTAATTCTCTTGTTTATTGTAATATAGTTTTTATATTATTTTATTGTTCATGTATTGCGTTAAAGTTCAAATTTCCCATTTATTGCACTAGATTTCTAATTTCCCATTTATTGCTTATTCTTTATTGCAGTGCATTTTTTATTCTTTATTGCTTATTGCACTACAGGTACTATAATATATCTGTACTTACCACACTCTCGGCACAACCTGGACAGGCACTGGCTGGGACTGAATATTGCCAGTCATCTCAGCTGCAGCTGTTGGGAGAGAAGCACACCATTATGCATATCAGTTTTGCACACATTCAGCTTGCATTTTGTTAAAACAGTGGGAAAAATACTCACATATTTGTGGGGCATGCCAAGCCCTAGCCTTTTGGACCCAGGTATCCAATGTTCCCTGCTTTCTCCGCTTCAGATTGTCATAGTGGAGACAACACTGATCGCCAGAGCAGGGGATACCAGCAGCACTAGTAAGGTCCCTGGCCAACTGACCCCAGGCCTTGGTGTTACACGTTGTGCCCTGGTAACCACCCTACAGCAGCCTAGGTTCATAATTCCATATGAGGAGCCCAACAAAAACCCTGGACTCTTTCACACCCCATCTCTGTGCCAAAAGTGCACACCCTCTTTAACACCACCTGGCAGATAAGCAGACTCTAAAAATGGTTCAGAATTCCCACCTATTGGCCTTAATATAGGCTGTTTCCCTGCCCTTACATGTCATACAGCAACATTCAAAAAATCACTCTGGTGCTTAGCATCTTGCAAACCAGCTAAGTGCAGCTGAGCAGCACAAAAACTCACACACCTGTGGTTTTAGTGAAGCTTAATAACATGCAAACATTAGCCATTAAACATGTTTAAGCAGTGCTTAGCACCATGTTGCTCTCCCAAATATAAACATATTGATTTTAATTTAAAAGACATTTTACATTGCATTCAACAATGATATGTGTGCTAGGGACTCGAAGCCAGGACCCACAAAACTTTAGACCATCACTCTACCCATTTAGCTGCTTGGATAGCATAAAAAGTAGTATACCTTCACATACACTACTAAGCAATCACAGCATGCCACACAAATCGGCTTAAAAGAGAGTAAACAGAAGTAGAAATAAATAATTAATTGCATCCGGTTTCTATTCTTAGATGTCTGGCAGGTGTCTGCTGTGTATGTGGTAGTACGGCTTGGCATTGCTGCATGCCACAGCATGCTGCGCAGACATTAAAAAGAAAGGTATCATAATTAATTACATCCAGTTTCTATTTTTAGATGTTGGGCAGGTGTCAGCTGTCTATGTATAAGCACAGCTTGGCATTGCTACAAGCTGTGCCATGCCATGCAAACGGCCATTAAAAAAAATAATAACACTTTATACATTTAGTACACAAACTATTAATATACAGCACATTTCACCAGTAGCACAGAACATCACAGGGAGCATCACCATGTACATACCATCTGGCCAGCCTCTATACTTCTGCCTACACAGATTCAATATCCCCGCTACTATGCTCTCCCTCTGCATAATATTATAGTACAGTAGTTTTAAAGACACACTTACCATCTCCATGGAAAAAACAGGATTTGTTACATCATAATATACTAGTTTCAGAGCTACAGTTATTATCATCTTGGAACATACAGGCCTTATTAAATCACAATACAGTAGTGTCACAAGCTCACTTGCAATCTGCATGAACCACTGCAGGATTTATTACATTATCAAACATTAGGGGTACAGTATCAGTTATCATTAGCATGCAACACACAGGGTTTCTTTCATCATAATTTATTTATATATTTGACATTTGTCGACCGGGAGTGTCCAACTGAGAAGAAGCCTTTTTTCAGTGGAGGCCTGGGGAGGCCTGTGGAGAAAAGCTCCACAACAGTACAGATAACTATTTACAGGCAAGCAAGCAATATAAAAGAGTACATAAAGTCAGTAAAATAAAAAATGACAACAATCTAAACAGTACATAAAGTGTGTACAATAAAGTAATTAGACAGTACAAACTTTCTAAATGCACAAAACTATTTACAATACTGAAACAATATTATACAACAATATTTGCAATAGTAAAAAAACTAACACAAATTGGGTTAGATCCTCAGTTACCATTAGCATAAAAGAGCAGGCTACATTGCATTATAATAGAGTAGAATCAGAGCCTCAGTTATCATCACCGTAAAAATACAATCTTTTTTCATTATAATACAGCAGTGTCAGAGACTCACATAACTTCAGCATGTAGAATATAGCAATTGCTATATCGTAATATAGAACTCTAAAAGCCTCATTCACCATCAGCCTGGAACATTACTGGTTTTCTTACATCATAATACCACAGTGTGAAAGTCTCAGTTACCACTGGCATGGAACACACAGGCTTTGTTACATCATATTATAGTAGTATCAGAATCTCAGTTACCATAATCATGGAACTCACATGCTTTGTTACATCAAAGTACTAGTTTCTGTGTCAAAAATGAACATTGGTATGGAACACAGAGACTTTGTTAAACCATAATATAGGTAGTGTTAGAGCCTCGGTTGCCGTCATCATAGAACACTACAGTCTCCATTACTTCATAATGCAGAAGATTCAGAACTTCCTTAACCATAAGCATGGAACACTACAGTCTTCATTACATCATAACACAGTAGTAACAGAGTCTCAGTTATAACAATATGGAGTAGCACATGCCTTGTTACATCATAACATGATACTTACATCTCCTCAATTACCATCTGAATGGAGTATGCAAACTTTCTTATATCACAGTACACAGCATCAGAGCTTCAGTTACCATCATCATGGAATACTACAGGCTTTGTTACATCATGCCACAGTAGTGTCAGGGTCTCAGTTATCATCCATATGGAACATACAGGCTATGTTACATCATATTAGTGGCACAGTTCCATTTGCCATCAGCACATAACACACAAGATTTTTTCTTCATAATAAAGTAGTGTCAAAGCCTCAGTTGCCTGAGGAAAATGCCAGGCTTTGTTAAATCATAACACAGTAGTGTAAGAGGTTCAGGCACCCTCAGTGAGTTCCATGCTTACGGTAATTGAAGCACTAACACTACTGTTCTAGGATGTATCAAGTCCTATAGGTTCCATACTGATAGTAAGAAGCTCTGACACTAATGTACTATGATGCAAAAAGACTATAGAGTTCCATTCTGTTGGTATGCGAAGCTTTGCCACCCCTCTTCTACAATGTAACATAGCCTGAGTTTTCCATGATGGTAACTGTAGCTCTATAATGGTGTATGGTGAGTGTCTCAGGTATACCCGTGTAGAACACTACAGCCATTGTCACCTCATAATGCATTAGCACCAGAACACGAGGAACCATCAGCATAGATGACACAGGCTTTGTTAAGTCATAATATACTTATGTCAGATTCTGCGACACCTTGAGCGTGGAAGACAAGGCTTTGTTATATCATAATACATTATTGTCAGAACTTCCATTGACATCAGCTATGGATACTACAGGCAAAGTTACCTCATAATACAGTTGTGTCAGATCCTCAGTTACCATTCTTATAGAAAGTGGAGTCTTTGTTGCATTATAATACAGTAATGTCAGAACCTCAGCTACCATCAGAATGCACAGGCTTTAATAAATCATAGTACAGTAGTATCTGAGCTTCAGTTACCTTCAGCATGGAGCACAGGCATAGCTACATTATAATGTAGTACTGTTAAGTGTCCATAGCCATCAGACTGGAACACAGGTATTTGTTACATTATAATACTGCATAGTGTCGGAGGTACAAGTTACAATCAGCATGTTACATCATAACACAGTAGTGTAAGAAAGCCTGTTACCATCAATATGGTACACACTGTATAAGTTAAATCATAATGGAACAGGGTGAGTGTCTCAGGTACTGTCTGCATAGAACAACACAGCCACTGTTACCTTGAAGTACTGTAGAATCAGACAATGAGAAATTGTCAGCACAGATGCTATAAGCTTTGTTAAGTCATAATATACTTCTGGCAAGGATATAATTGCTGTGGTAGTCAAGAAAAGCTGTCTGTATTTGCAGATGATATTATTTTATACCTGGCAAAACCAGAAAGAGACATTACAGTGTTGTAGAACATTTTGAGACAGTTTCAAATCTTTTTTGGAATACAAAATTAATGAAGCTAAAACAAAGGCATTAGTGGTAAATTATGTACCCACGTATGAACTGGTCCACATATGGGGTCTATGACACGGCATCAAAAAGGCCTTTCATCGAACGGCTTTATAATTAAAAATTGCATTACAGGAGGCTACTTTTGTGAGATCGCAGTACAGTGAAGATCGGAAAATTTGCCCTTTCCTCACTGTAGTGCGATCTCAGAGTTGGTATATATATTTAGCAGGGGGTGTGGGGGGGGGTCAAAGCCCCCCACAAAATCAACTTCTATTAATGCAATTTTTGATTATTAAGCCATTCGATGAAAGGCCTATGCAAAGTCGTGTCATAGAGCCCACATATAAACTGATTCAGCAATATCCATATTTATGGGGACATGATTCAACACAGTGGTTCTAGTACAACTCACAGGCAAATAAATTAACCTTGGCATCAACAAGAACCTCTGCAACTGGATCGTTGACTTCTTGATTGGAAGACCACAGAAGACATGTGCTGGTAACAACACATCAGGTATCATTGCACTCAACACTGGTGTGCCTCAAGGGTGTATATTTAGTTCTCTACTGTTCACCATCCTTACCCATGACTGCTCTGCAAAATTTCCCAATAACCACATCATCTAATTCACAGACAATACCACTGTAGTGGGTCTCATAAAGGATGATGACAAGAGGAAATGCATGAATGAAGTCACATCTCTGAACAAATGGTGCAAAAATAACAACTTGGATCTGAATGTCAACAAAACTAAAGAAATTATCATTGACTTCAGAAAGAGGCCAGCCATTCACTCACCACTTGTGATCAATGGTGAGGTGATAGAGAGAGAGAGTTCAGTCTACAAAGTTCCTGGGGGTACATCTCTCAAAAGACCTCTCTTGGTCTATGAACACAGGCCAGATAATTAAAAAACTCACTAATGCCTGCACTTCCTGAGAAGGCTCAAAAGAGCAAAGTTTCCTCTGAATGCTCTATCCTCTTTCTATAAAGGTGCTATTGAAAGTATTCTCACCTGCAACTTTACTGTCTGGTACAGAAACAGTACTATGGCAGAGATGAAGAAGCTTCAAGGAGTGGTGAGGGTTGTGGAGAAGATAATAGGCACAAATCTTCCAACCATGCAAGAACTTTTTACAAAAAGAAGCATAAAGAAGGTATACAAAATACTTAGAGACACGTCATATCCAGCATTTGGCTAGTTTGCTAGACTTTCATCTGGCAAGAGGTACTGCAGCAATCGCTGTAGGACCTCCAGCCTCTTGGACACTTCTGTCCAACAGTAACAAGGCTCATAAACTCTGACATCAACTTGGACGTCTCCTACCTCCAAAAGTGATCTCACTAGTAATATTTTACTGAAAGTGATACATTATTTAACTCACAATAGTTAATATATTCTTACAGAAGTGAAATATCTTTCTCTTAAAAGTGCATTTGCAATAATTCCTCATGTGCAATATTAACAAACTGCCTTTTTCTTCTCTTTTTCTGTGTACAGTATTATTTGTTCATATGTTTAGGTTAATATGTATGGGTAGTTTTACCTGACTAGAAATAAGAGTATTTTTTATGTGTATTAGTCATTAGAATAGTTGTGTATACGTCATGTCTTATTCTTTTTTACTTAAATTTCCTCTGTACTCTGATGACAAGCTGATGTCCGAAATTTTGTTTAGGTTGCACTTGTGTTTTATAAATGACAATAACGTTTTCTTTTCTTTGAATCTATTTAGTAGTATGGATTAAAAATTATTCTGGTGTAGCAGCTAAGGATATGTGGGAAGAGACTAAACAAAAGATAATACAAAAACTGAGAAATGGAAGCTTTGTTATATGGATATTGATTGTAAGATATAAGCAGTTAAAATGTTTTTAGTCTCATTAGTCTTAGACATAGATCAGGCATATTTTTATCAACCAGATAAGAAGTTGTGTATAGCAATTAAAAAAGAGCTAAAGAACTTTATCTGGGAGGGGAAGATGGCAAGAGTCAAGTGAAATAAAATGATTCTACCTGTAGAATAGGGTGGATTGGGAATACCCGATTTGAAAGGGTATTTCAGAGTTACACAGTTAAGGTTCCTGTACATAGCACAAGCAGAAAACTATAATTCAAAGTGGAAAGAGGTGATGATGAAATGGGAGGAAGCTAAACCAAAAGGATTCACTGGGATTTTGGATACAGGCCTTTAAGGAAATAACAATAATCGTACAGAATATTATATCTATAAAGTAGCAGAAAGTATCATAAGAACTAAGCCAACACAGGAATGGAGAAAGGAAATTCTGCCAATAGGGATGACTGCAATTAGGGATATAGATATTAGGCAAAAGGGGACTTGAATTTATTGGAAAAATGGCAAAGAAACCAAAGTATTGGGAGCAAGTAACTAGAGAGGGAAAGATGATAGAATGGAAAGACACCGATAATTTATTTGGACTGCAGGTTAGAGACTGCCCTACCTATCAAGGATTGATATCAGAGTATAGCCAAAGAGAAATAAATAGGGGGATCTAAATGGGAGACCAGCACTGTTAGAGTGCTAAATAGAATCTAGACCAGAAGCTGCCATTAAAAAAGGAATAATTAGTAGAGCATATAAAATATTGCATGATAACTATAAGAATCAATCAGAGGAAGTTAGAAAGGATTGGGACGAGAGATTGGATAAGCAATTCACAAAGAAACAATGGGAGGGTATATGTATGTCTCCCAAATATGCAACAAAAGCTAGAAGGTTTAGGATTTTTGCTTGGAAATGTTTGCATAGATTTTTTTATACCCCAAATAGACTCCATAGAATTTTTTCTCAGGTAGACAGCAAATGTTAGAGATATGACAGGAAAGAAAGAGGCAGTTTGGATATTTTCTGTGAGTGCAGTGAGTTGGTGGACTTAAGGATTCCCTGAAGGAAGCACTGTCAGAGATGCAGGGTGGCAAATAGATTGGTGTGATGCGGGAGATGATTTTTCTGAGCTAAGATACAGAATAGGAATTGTCTAGACATGGTATTGCTGTGTCTAATTATGGTGGCTGCCAAAAAAGCAATTACTAGAAAATGGAAATCAAAATCTAAACCAACTGTACTAGAAGTAGTGAATGTAATAACAGATAAAACAACTGGAATTAAGATCTTTAGAAAAAGGTAGGCGCAAACTACATAGAATAATGGGAATTGTGGGAACAATATATACAGGGGAGGAATGATGTTTAAAAGAAGGAAGGACTTAAATGAGCTTTGTACTGTTTGACTGAAAATGATTGGGTAGATTATAAGAGATGTAGAGTGTTTGCAACTGGGAGTCTGTCAGTATGGTTTGTGATATAAAATGCCTGCAACTAGGATTGTGTCGGTGTGGTTTGTTTTCCTTTATATAAATGTATGATTGCCTGTGTCATAACTAATGGCTGAATAAAGATGTGTCTTGTTAAAAAAGGCAGGAATTGAATAATTTATTTAATGTTGCTTAGGTTATATGATACATAGCAATATATGTGAAGGATAATGTTTGTAAATGTGAACTTAATACAGTTTGATTATTTTACATAAATATAAATTTGTCTATCTCACAAGTGATAATTCAATAAAAGTGTTTAAAAAAATAATATACTTGTGGCAGAGTCAAGACACCATGAGCATGTAAGACAATCACAGTGCTGTAGTGTCAAAGCCTCAGTTGTTATCAGCATGGAACTCTACAGACTTGTTACATCATAATACAGTGGTGTCAGAGCTTCACATGGCATCACCATGGAAACACAGGCTTGTTACATTATAATACAGCTTAGTTACCATAAACATGGAATACTACATGCAGCCTTTGTTTCATCATAATACTGGAGAGTCTGAGACTCAGTTACCATTGACATGGACAGAACAGACTTTGTTACATCATATTACAGCAGTGTCAGAGCTAGAGATGGATCACACAGGCTATGTTATATGATAATATTGTAGGTCAGAGCTTCAGGTACCATCAACATGTAACACTGTTTTTCATCATAATATAGGAGTATCACAGCCTCACTTATCATTAGTATAGAACACATAGGCTTTGATACATAATAATACTGTAATATGACAGCCTCACTTACCATTAACATAGAACACACAGGCTTTGTTACATCATAATACAGTAGTTTCAGAGCCAGTTTCCATCACCATAGAGCGCTACAAGCTTCATTACATCATGATACAGAAGAGTCAGAGCATCTTTTGCCTTCAGCATGGAAAACTGTAAGCTTTGTTACATCATAAACAGTAGTGCCAGAATCTGAAATATGTCAGTATGGGTCAGTGCAAGCTTTGTTAAATCAATACTTACTTTTTCCAAAGGCTCAATTACCATCACTACAGTCTTTGCTACATCATCATAAAGTATTTATTTTATTTATTTTTATTTATTTTACATTTGTTAACCGGGGGTGTCTGACTGAGCCGAAAAGGCCCTTTTTCAGCAGAGGCCCGGGGAGAAAAGCTCCACAAAGAAAATTATAGACACATTTAGTTATTTAGACATGATCAGTATACACACAAATTACAAGAGACATGTTTTTACAGTGGTATGCGGCACATAAACAGTTGCAGTGGAGAGAACAAACAAAAAATATTAATTTTAAAAATAAAGGTAATTAATAGATTTGTGGTGTACAGCTGAAATTTGGAACATAGGTAGAATACATACATAGTACACAGGTACAGTACACACACTGTAGATTAGCCACTGTTTGTGAGTAAGATTGAAAACTATTATCAAGTGCTTTGGATTTAGTATGTATATGTTATTCACTTTCACTAGCCTGGGGAGCAATCATGGCACTGCCAACTTTGCTTGAGATGTTGCCTGATGAGGTCTTTAAAGGAGGCTTTGGATGATGTGTTTTGAATGCTAGTGGGGACAGAGTTCCATTTTTTAGCCACTGAACTACTATATAGTGCATCTCCAAAGCTATTGTAGCTGTTGGTGACTTCTAGTAGTAGTTTGCTTGATGATCTAAGAGGCCTTTTGGCTGAGTGATGTTGTACTAGGTTTTTGAGGGCAGGACACTTATTGGGGAGGTAACAGATAGAATGACAGTAAGTAGGGTCAGAGCCTAATTTTCCATTAGCATTGAACACACAGGTTTGTCACATCATAATACAGTCATATCAGAGCCTCAATTACCATCAGCATGAAATACACAGGGTTTGTTACATTAGGGTATGGAAGTGTCAGAGTCTCTTATCATCAGCATGGAACACTACAGGCTTTGTTTCAAAATACTGTAGTACCTGAGAGTCTGTTACCAACTGCCTGAAATACATGTTTTTATTCCATCATAATACAGTAGTGTGAGATCCTCTGTTACAATCAGCATAGAACAAACAAGCTTTGTTGCATCATAATACAGTATGGCTCAAGTCTCATTTACTATCAACTTGATAATCATAGGCTTTGATATAGTGTCTCAGCTTCAGATTCAATCAGAGTGAAACACAAAGGCTTTGTTACATCACTACGCAGATGTCACAGAGACTCTGTTAGCACCAACATGAAAAACTATGGACTTTGTCGCATGATAATATAGTCATCTCAGGGACTTAATTACTATCATAGTACAGTAGTATCAGAGCCTCTGTTGCCATCAGCATGGAACACTGCAAGTTTTGATACATTTAATACAGTACAATGATAGCCTCAGTTACCATCAACATAATGGAGTAGTGTCAGAGCCAGAGGACCATCCCCAAGGAACACTACAGCCACTGTTACTTCACAAAACAGTAGCTTCAGAGAGATACCATCAGCAGAGAAGATACAAACTTAGTTACATCAGTACTGTCAAAGCTTCAGTTCCCATCAGCAATGAACACTGTAGACTAAGTTGCCTCATAATATGCTAGTTTCAGAGCCTGAGTTAAAATAATAATGGAAATCACAGACTTTGTTACACTATAGGTTTATAGGTATATACTATGCTGACAACTACCAGGGCTTTATAAGCATACCCATGCAATCCAGACCAATTGTGCCCCCTTGTAACATGTGCATTTTAATTGAAGGAGGATGTGTGTTAGGATGGGTATGTTAGTTTGGGAATGTTTACTGACAGCCTCTGTCTTTAGGAGATATAGGGGCTAGCCAGGGGATGAATTTACAATTTCCCATCAAATGGTCAAGGTTACATTTGAATAGGGTTAGGGATATACTCTGCTTCACATAGATAGAGAGCCTATTCCAGAGCATGGGATCCTTTGAGACACATATCTGTCTCACCAGCATATTCTATTTATGATGCAAGCAAAGTTCAAATTCCTGGATCTACTGTTTCCGGTGCATCTCATTTTGTGAATGTGCAAAAGCTCCATCAGGGCTGTATCTAAGGATGACTCATATGCCAAGCACAGATCGCCTCTCAACAACCAGTAGGAAACTTAGTATACAGATAGCGCTCTAAGACAATCTCTGTAAGACAATCTGTTAATACCCTGGATTCTCCTGGTGAGAAACCTCCATTTGTGTTCCAACTGCTTCATATGACTAGCCAGGTACATGTCAAAGGGGACATTGTAGTTTATGATGGACCTAGTAACGACCAAGTAGAGTGGTATTATGATTTTCTTGGACCTGCATGCCATACCTTTACCTGTAATTTCATAGTTTGCATTGGTTGCTGGGTTTTTCCACTATAATGTACTTCTTTGCATTGAGTTTTAATCCATGGCTTTGTCACCAGTCATTTCAATGTGTTACTCATTTTTAGGATGTTAGTGTCATGGAGGAATTTATGATAGCTCATAATTTGCAGTTGTCTGTGAACTTGGTGAGACTGAGTCCCCTGATATTACCTTGAGCTCTGTGAAATAGATGCGAAACAGGAATGGGCCCAGCACAGAGTCCTGTGGTATTTGGCTGGTGACCTGCTTCTTGGTGAAAGTGGTCACACCATTCTTGATTTCTTGGGTGCTATCTGTGAACTTGCTGGCAATCCAACAATTTATGTGGGGAATTTATGCCTAGTTCAGTGAGTTTGTCCACAATACTTGAGTGGGGTATTGTATCAAATTCCTTAGACAGGTCTAGTAGCCAGTAGGCACTATTTTCCCTTCATCCATTATCTTGGTTACCTTTTCAAAGAAGTATGCCAGGCTAAGTAGGCATGACTTTCCTTTGACAAAACCAAACTGAGATTGGTCTAGTGTCTGTAGGTTGCCAGCATCTTTTTTGATAATTTCCATGTTAATTCATTATATGGCTTTGCATATTAGAAAGTCAGACTGGGACCTAATAATATGTTTCATTCACTGGTCAGACTCAAGCTTGGATTTATGTTTTTATAAGCTTTGCTTTCATACTGACAAGAGTGTATAAGTGCCTGTCTATTTTGTTATTGTGTGGAATGAACTCCCAGGATACTATCTGTTGCTTTAAACCATGCCTCAGTAACTACACAATATTTACATTCCTCAGGGTGAGGACAGCTTGCAAGGAGCGAAGTTTTTTGTTTAGCTTCCTGGCATTGAGCAGTAACACCTTTAGATTATCCTGGGTAAATTTAGTTATGCCAGATGGTTTATCAGATTGTTAATGTCTAAATAAGACACTATGGGGTGGACAGTCTTAGCCAATATTTGAAAGCCTAGAAGGGACAGGTTCAGACCATTTCTGGTAAAGCTGCATGGTCTGGCAACTATATTCTCCCAGACCAAAAAATATTATATCCTCTTTGAATGACACCAAACACTAAAGTCAGCTATCATCAGTTTGTATTGCAGCATCATCACTGGAGAAAGTAGAATGATGCCGAATGCCAGACTCATGTTAGCCTGAGTCACATAGTTTAAGAGATCCACCATGTCTCTCTTCACATAGTCCAGGGAGGTATATCTCAGGTTGCTTATGTCCACATGGATTACAACTGAACCATACAGGTACTTGTAGGTCAATCTCCCAAGTGCATGCATGATGTAGATCTTGAATCCTTATAAGCAACTGACCATGACCCTCTCCTTGCTCAGTCCAATGAGTGACATATCAGTGTGCCCACAATGGAGTCTCCTATGACCAGAATACTGCATTGTGTGGTGATCTGCCCCACTGGCCTAGACACTGAGACACTGTGAGTTGAGGATGAATATATTTAGTGGTTGTTGCTTTAGTAGTGTGTTTCTTTGTTTGCTGGGGATACTTCTTGTAATTACTGCATCTGGGAGGCATTTGAAGTTTGGGTTTGGGTAGATTACTTTTAAGACCTTCAGAATATGTGTGTCTATGTGTTTGTTCTGTAGAGTATATGTGTGTGTGTGTGTGTGTGTGTGTGTGTGTGTGTGTGTGTGTGTGTGTGTGTGTGTGTGTGTGTGTGTCTATGTGTGTGTGTGTGTGTGTGTGTGTGTGTGTGTGTGTGTGTGTGTGTGTGTGTGTGTGTGTGTGTGTGTCTATGTGTGTGTGGCAGGTATCATGTGGTGTTATTTGTTTCTGACAAACTTTTTGGTATTCATAGTGGCTGTATGTGAGAGCCTTTCCTCCAGTGAGAGTGTATAACTACATCTGTTATATACTGTATGGGTACATAGATTCATAGGTTCATATCAGATTGTTTGAGAATTAGGTGGTTGTCAGAAAATATTAGATAATTTCTACATTGTATCAGAATGCCTATTTCTTCCAAGCTGGCTACAGAGACAATAAGAAAGGGCAAGCCCGTGGTTTCAGGTATTTATACAGTGGTGTAAAAGGGTTAGCTAAAGTGGATATTTGAGTAAAGCTAATATCAATGACAAAAAAAAAATTGTTTCTATGCCACTGTGTGTAACCACTGTAGGGGGGTACTAGAGGAGTTTACTACAGATTTGTTTGGGTGCTATTTGGGTAAGAAGGACAGTCTTAGAATAATCTTGTGGAGCAATGCTGCTGTTCATGCAAACCTAATGCTCGTCGAGCAACTACTTACTCAGGAGCTCTTGGGAGTAGCTTTATAAACTGAGATTCTAAGCACCTGTATCTATACAGAACACTGCTGACTGCTGTGGGATGATGAACACCATCATGCAAATGTGTTATACAGGTAGAGAGAAAGAATAAAGAAACAAATAACCTATTGACTAGTCACAACAAGCACAAGCTAAGGCTTCCTCAGTGATTCTCAGCATAGAAGACACTGGGCTGCTGTCTACTTCCAGTAGATGGCATCCTTAACTTTTTTAGCTTTAAACCGCTAAAGAGAAGCCCAAAGTGCAGTAAATAACCAAGTTAATCTAAACTGCAAAAATTTAAGAAGCAAGCAAAAGTGACAAATCAACAGCAGAATGAACTGGCAAAAGTGACAGCACTTTGAAGTAGTTATAAGTCCAAAAACCCAGCAACCAATTCACAAATACGGCAGCAGAATTTGTATATTTCAAGACAAAGCATAACACAGCAATATGTTGTACTTATCTAGCTGTGGACAGATCTGGATTCAGCTCAAAAGTTAAATACTGTAACAAAAGTAAAAGTGATTTAAAGTAGATAAAAGTGCAAAAACTCAGCAACTAATGCACCAGTATAAGACAAACACTTGTCCATTTCAAGGTATAGTGCAAAACACCAATGTGGAATATTTGTCTAGTAATGGAAGAATCTGGATGCAGTAGAAAGTCTCAGCAATCAGTGGCATTGTTGCCCAGTTTTTGCAAGCCTTTATATAAGCCTACAGAAACAGTAAGCAAGCATCATAAGGCTTCAGTTACTATAAGAATGGAACACTACAGGCTTTATTTAATCATAATACAGCACAGTCAGACTCAGTTACATCAGGCTTTATTATATCATAATAATCAATGTGCCAGAGCCACAGTTATCATCAGCATGGAACACACAGGCTATGTTACATCCTAATAGACTTAGTCAGGGCTGCAGGTACCATCAGAATGGAACATTCCACTCTTTGTTACAATACTGCAGGGTCAGAGACTTAGTTTCCATCAGCATAGAACACATAGGCTAGGGTTCATCATAATAGAGAATTATAAGAACCTCAATTACCTTCAACATGGAAGAGTGTAGGCTTTCTTACATCAATATACCTTCATAACAGAGCCTCACTTACCGCTGGCATGGAATATACAGTCTTTGTTACGTCAAAATACAGTAGTGCCAGAGCCTCATTTACCATCAGTATGGAACACTACAGGCATTGTTACATCATAATGCAGTAGTCTCAGACCCTCAGTTATAACAGTATGGAACAGTACAGGCTTGTTACACCATAAAAGAGTAATACTGGCACCTCAGTTACAATCAGCATGGAACAATCAGGTTTGGAAACATCATAATCCAGTGGGATCAGGGCCTGAGACAAAATCAACATAGGACACACAAGGTTGTTTCACATAATACAGTAGCATCAATTACTCAGCTACCATCCAGCATGGACCACACTCACTTTCTTACATCATAATAGAGAGGCATCAGAGCCTCACTGGAACACAGGCTTTGTTACATCATAATATAACATTGTCATTGCCTTAATTATGATCAGCAATTAACATTATAGGCTATGTTACCACATAATATAATAGTGTCCAAACTTCAATGGCAATCATCATGGAAACCATTCTTTTTTTGCACTGTAATACAGTAGTGTCACAGCCTTAGGTACAATCAACGTGGTATACTCAGCCTTTGATACATCATAATGAAGAGGTTTCCATCTGGATGGAACACTCAAGCTTTGTTTCACCATAATGCAGTGGTTTTAGTGCCACAGTTACCATCAGTATGGCATACTACATGCTTTGTTACATCATACCACAGTAGTATGAACCCAACAGTTACCATTAAAATGGAACACACAGACAGTGTTATATTATACCAGAGTAGTGTCAGAGCCTCAGTTACACTAAGCATGTGGCACATAAGCTTTCCTAAATCATAGCACAGTAGTGTCAGAGCCTCAGTTATTATCATCTTGGAACATTATATGCTTTGCTAAATCATAGCACATCAGAGTCAGGGCCTACATTATCACCAGCATGGGCACACAGTCTTTGTTACATCATATTACAGTAGTGACAGAGCTTCTGTAACTCCCAGCTTGCAGCAAACAGGATATGCCTCATCATTGTACGGAAGTGTCAGACCCTCAGCATGGAGCACTCTGGCTTTGTTATTTTACAGTCAGAACACAACCTCAATTAAAAGTAGCATGAAACTAAAAGGATTTTTTTAAATCCTAATATAAAAGGGTCAGAGCCTCATTTACCATCTGCAAGATACACATAGTTTTGGGTACATTATAACACAATTCTCTAAGGGCCTCAGATACAACTAGTATAAAATCTACCAGCTTTGTTACATAGCTAAAAAGGAGAGTCAGAACCTCGGTTACCACCTGCATAGAGCACAACAACCTTTGTTACATCATCGTACAGTAGGATTAAAGCCTCACTTATCATCAGCACAGGACACAAAGGTTTTGTTAAGTCATAATGCAATACCATTAGTGACAGTTACCGTCAGCATGGAACACATTGGTTTTGTTATATCATAATGCTGTATCATCAGTGGCTTAGATACCATCAGCATGGAAGACAGGCTTTGCTACATCATAACACAGTGGAGTCAGAGCCTGACTCACCATGAATATGAAGTCACAGGCTTTTGTTACAATGTAATACTGTGATGTAAGGAAACCAATGTGCTCCATGCTGATTGTAACTGAGGCTCTCCTGCTACTATAATATGATGTAACAAAGGCTGTAGTGTCCCATACTGATGATAACTGAGGCTCTGACACTGCTGTACTATGATATTAGAAAGCGTGTGTTCTACAGTTTGATTGGAAATGAGGCTCTCACACTACTGCATTATAATACACAAACCTTGTGTGCTCCATGCTGATGTTAACTGAGGTCTTGACTCTACTCTGTTATGATATAATAATGCTTGCATTATTTCATGATGATGTTTTTTTAAACAGTTTATGAAACATTTATAAAAACAGTACAATTGATACTACAATTGACAATATTTAATAACTCTGAGAAGAGAGCATGGCATTCATTACATTACAAGAAGAATTATAAAATACAAACATTTAACAAAGAATCAATCATCGAAGGATGATTTGGTAGAAACCAGTATAACTAAGTACAAAGAAATAACATTTCAGCAAAAGGAAAGAAGAAACATAGATGGTATTAATTTAGGACCTGAAGTCTATCAAAAAGAAAACAAAGGGCTGCAATTAGAAGAAAGTTTATATTAAAGTTAATGAGTTACTTGGGGTATCAAGAAATTTAAAGAATCATGTCAAATAGAAATGGTCCCATTAAAACTATTAAAATGATTACAGTGGATACAGAACTAATGGTACTGTAATAAAGGTGAAGGTTCACCATCATTTAAAATCCAAGCCATACCATTCAACTGTTCTGATTATCAAAAAATGCCCAGATTATTACCTCATATTTTTAGTCGGTTCCTCATAAAATTTCTGGTTTTCTTACAAATCGCTAGGATTGAAATCATTAAATAATGACATACATCTAAGTTTCAGGCTTCATAGCCTTCAGAAAATGGATGCTAAAACAAATCTTGTTATTCTGACAATTTTCTAAGTTTATAAAAAACAGCTTACATTTCTGCAGCTTGGAAGACTCAGTCTGCCATATCAGTAGAAGGATAATTACCTCTGAAAATCTGGACAGTTGAGAACCGTGGCTTGGATTTTAAAAAAGAGGGTGAACCATTGCAAACCTTTATTACAGTACCACCTAGGTTCTGTATCCCTAGTAATCATTCTAGTAGTTTTATATTTTTGTGGCTAAGATCTGATGGAGTAACTAATGTGTGGGGTGGTAGTGGCACATGATCTTCATATAGAGACCTAGCAATCATGTATCTGATTCATAGAAGTTTCTAGAAATCAGCTTTGGGTATATTCTACGTTTTCAATAAATCTTTGAAACTATTTCTAGGTTCATAGGTTCATAGGTTCATACTAGGCTATCTGCCCTAGGGCATTTATAAGCCTAGCCAGAATGTGTTTGGCTTTCGCCACCCATTTTAAATTTATTTTGCTATGCCCTTTTTCGAGGTTAGTATACTGTGCCTCTGTCTAACAGTGACACAGAAGTGATACCCAGGGTAAACCTACGATCTCCCATCCACTCATCAAGATTCCTCTTGAAGAGAGTCAATGAGGGACTCTGCCTAACCTGGACTGGGATTTTATTCCAGAGTGAAGGGAGCCTCTGGGTTATGAATCTGTCCCTCCAGCATGTCCTATTTATTTCAGTGCTGAGGTTCAAGTCTCTCGAGCGTAGCTCGATGGGATTTGGATTTTCTGAGGTGCAGCATGTCCATTAATTCCGGGTTGGACATGGCTTTATACATCAGGCACAGATCGCCTCTGAACAGGCGGTATGCCACTGAGTAGAGCTGGAGTTTCTTTAACCGGGCAGCATATGGCATCTGTTTGAGCCCTTTGATCCTCTTGGTGAGGTACTTTTGGGGTCCTTCCAGTTGCTGCAGGTGTCTGGTAAGGTACATCCCAAAAGGGGCATTGTACTCAATTATGGGCCTGATGAGGGATGAGTAAAGAGGCACGATGACGTCCCCTGATCTAGATGGGAATCCCTTCATGATTAGGTGGGCTATATAAAATGTTTTTCTAACCACTTTGGCTATGTGGTTGTCAAATGAGAGATTGCTGTCAACTTGGGTCCCCAGGTCCCTAATTACTGCTTCTGTACTTAATGGATTACCACCTATGTGGTAATTTGTGGGCACTTTGTTTTTGCCAAAGGGGATGACTATACATTTTTTGGCATTTAGCTTGAGGCCATGGCTCTGGCACCAGTTGTCTGTTTCTATGAGGCCCTTTTGGAGGATGCTTGTGTCGGCTGGAGTCTCGATTATGGCTCCCAGTTTGCAGTCATCTGCGAACTTGGTCAGCCACAGTCCTTCCGTGTTGGCCTGTACCTCCGAGAAATATATACCGAACAAGAGAGGTCCCAGGACTAAGCCTTGTGGGACACCACTTGTAACTGGTTTGGAGTCTGACGTGGCTCCAGCAATTCTAACCATGTGGGTTCTGTCCTTGAGCCAATTTGCAATCCATCTAGTGACATAGGGGTTTATATTTAAGCTGGTGAGCTTATCTATAATGCCCGAGTGGGGTATTGTATTGAAGGCTTTTGCGAGGTCCAGGTAGGCTGTGTGGACCACCTTCCCCTCGTCAATGGCCTTGGTGACTGTTTCAAAGAAATCAACCAGGTTTAAGAGGCAGGATCTGCCCTTAACAAAGCCGAACTGGGTAGGATCCAGTGTTTGTAGGTCCCCAATATCTTTATTTATGAGGTCCATGATGATCCTTTCCATAGCTTTGCAGACCAAGCTAGTCAGGCTTATGGGGCGATAGTTTCCAGGATCCGTTGAGGCACCACCTTTATGGAGAGGGACCCCTGTTGCTGTACGCCACTCTTTGGGCACATATCCTGTAGTAAGGCTGAGATTGAACAGTAGTTTTATGTTTGGGTTTAGCTCTTCTTGGAGTTCATGTAGGATGCAGCCTGGGACACCGTCTGGTCCCATTGATGCTGTGTTTTTGCTTTGGAGAGGGCGGCTCTTACCTGAGCATCTGAGATGTCAGGGGGGCAGCACTCTGCTGGGATAGATATTTGCCCTTTTGGTGGGGAGGAGAAGTTTGCGCTGAACCTGTCAGCTAGGATGTTGGCAATGTCTGTGGGTTCAGTGTATTTTTTGTCATTTTGGACTAATTCTGAGCATATCTGGGAATTACCACCCAGGTTCCTAACATAACTAAAGAAAGCCTTGTGATTATCCTTAGTGTCCTGTGTAATTTTTTTCTCGAAGCTGCCCTTAGACAATTTTATCTGTGCCCATAGTTTTTTGCTAATACTGATCAGTGATGCCTTCCCTTTTTGGGATTTTGCTCTATCATTTAGTAGCTTCCTCCTTCTATTGTATAGTTTGTTTATGGCTGGGGTCCACCAGACAGGACGTCTGCCTTTGGAGGATTGGGTCTTGGTTTTATTTGGGATCGCATGATCCATGCATTCCTGAAGGTGTTCATAGAATGCGTTTATAAAGGATTCTGCGGTCTGGGCCGTATTTTCCACAGGCCCGGGGGCTTTGAAGGATTCCACCTCAGTTTTGAGGAGTGTGAAATTTGCTTTAGAGAAGTTTTTCACTGTGGTTTTCTGGGCAGGGGGTGGGATCGGGATGTGAATATCCAGTGAGATGATCTTACCAGTGAGGGATATACTTCTGGTCTGGAGCATAGAGTCCCCATGTTGGTGATGATCAGGTCCAGTATGTTTTCCCCTCTTGTGGGAGTGGTAACAAGTTGTACCATAGCATTTGAGTTTATAAATTCTAGGAACCTTTGGGCTAGGGTGTTGGAGCTAGAGTAATGCTCCCAGTCTATGTTTGGGTAGTTGAAGTCGCCCAATATAATGGTGTTTGGAGAGACCTTCATATTTTCCAGTGTTCTCAGGAAGGCCGAGTGGGGTTCCTGGGTTTGGGAGGGTGGTCTGTAGCAGGCTATAAACTGGAAGGCAGTTTTACCCACTGTTAGTTGCACATGGATAGTCTCTGATGCTTCGTGCTTTGCCACCAACCTGGAGGTGTGGGTATCTTTGATGAATATCGATACTCCCCCTCCTTTTGTGGTTCAGTCCAAGTTTTGGGGCAGAAAAGCATGGTATGAGGTATAACCTGGTAGTGCTGGGGTGCTCTTGGGAGCCCTGAACCAGGTTTCTTTTACTGCACAGATATCAATGTTCTCCATGCTAAGGAGAGTTTCGAAAAGGTGCATCTTGAGGTTTAGACTTCTGGCGTTGAGTAGCATTACTCTTAGTTTCTTATCACTTGTGATATCTATGGAGGTGGGTTTGTCTTTTGAGCCTTGCCTAAAAAAGGCACTATGGGGGTAGCAAGAGCCTTTGCCAATATCCGAAAGTCCAGGGGTGACAGGTGCAAGCCATCCCTAGCGAAGTATCGTGGCTTGTCGAGCATATCATCCCAAGCTGACAGGCATTGGATCCTCTTTGAATGACACCAGTACTTAAGCCAATTGTTGAAATTGATCATCTTGTCTTCATATTGTGGCATCATTCTTGGTGAGGGTAAGATGCTACTCAAGGTCAGGGTCATTCCGGCCTGGGCTACATGCTCAGAGAGCTCCTTTATGTCTCTTTTCATGTAGTCCAGGGAGGTACATCTCAGGTCATTCACACCAGCATGGACAATGACTGAGTCATATTTGTACTTGCCTTGGAGTGACCTGTGTGCTTGTGCTATGTGGCGGATCCTAGCCCGACAGGCTGCTCACCGTGACCCTCTCCTTGTTCAGCCTGGTGGCGAGGCGCCAGTGTGCCTGATTTATAGAGTCACCTATTACTAGTGTATCAGGTGTGTTGTTTAGTCTTAAGGGCTGTGACTGTTCGCACACTGGCTTTGTGAGATATGTGTTGCACGTGTTTTGTTTTGGGGTAGCGGCTGCTTGGGTGTCTGCTTTGGAGGTCTCTGCTGCTTCAGCAGATCTTTATTTAGAGCCTCAGTATATTTTTGTGTGATTATGTGTTTGGTTTGCTGTCATGGTAGGTCTATGTGAGACTGGAATTGTAGTGAGTGTGGTTTCCTTCTCCTCCTGACTGGTTATGCCAGTACTGAGTTGAGAGAGCTTAGCCTCCAGTTTGGCTATATGGTTGCATCTCTCACATGTGTTGGAATTTGTTGGGAGGAGGAGAGGGTTGTCTGTGTACATGAAGCAGTTGTAACATTGCCTCAAGATTCCCAGATTCACCAGCTGGACGGGAGAGAAGATTGACAACTCACCTTTGGACATGCTAGAATAATATTGGGAATTCCTTAATAATTGAAAACCAGGGCCAGTGGGGAGTGAGGGTGTAGTGCTTTTAATTTTTAGTGCTGACTTATATAATTGCTTTAGTGAGCAAGTGCCAGGTAACTTAAGTGCAATGTGTTACAGGTAACTTAAATGCAAAAATGACAAACAGTAACTTTCTTTCAAGTGAAACAAGGAAATAAGTACAGTAAGCAATGCAGATAACACTAGTGATCCACAGAAGCTGAGAGGCGTATTAGTGGAATTAGTGTTCCAGGAAATAACAAGCAAACAAACAACAAGCATATAAACAAAGCTAGATTCAGCAGGCCTGGATCTAGTCTATGCTACAGCAAACAAGGTGTACCAATTTCAGTAAGATACAGTTCAAATATTCAGGCACTATAAACCTTTAACCAGAAATTCCCAGCTCAGAAGGGCAGAGTCCAGCCTCTTCTCCCACAAGAGTGCAGACCACAAACCTTCTTAATGTAAAATAACTGGCCTGAAGCCCAAGTGCTTAAACCAGAACTAATACACTTTAAGAATAAATTTAGAACATGCCTTACATTTAACACTCCCATAATATCTGCTAACCATATAATGTCCATTTCTTCTCACAAGCAGAACACAATTGGAAATGATTCCATGCTGATGATGACTATGGCTCTGACACCACTATATTATGATGTAACAAAGCTTGTGTGCTCCATGCTGATGGTAGTAGAGTAGCAAAGGGTGGAGCAAAGGGAGCAACTGCCCTAGAGCACAATGTTGATCATCCTAACACTTTGCCCTGGAATTCCTTTTTATCTATACACAATTTTGATACAGAAAGGCACATCCAGAGCTGGGGAGGGGAGGGGTGGGGCTGTGGATCTATAGAAAGAAAGTAGATTGGCAGAAAGAAATTATCTGAAGCTAAAGTCCGTATAGCCAACTGGATCACCAATAGAACACACACTCCCAAAGTTGGGGACTGCACTCCCCCACTAGCCACTTACCAATGGAATACACCAAGGATCACCAGATACATGCAGCAATTGGAGAGAACACAGGTTTGTGCCTGGGAAACTTCTAAGCAATCAAAACATCACATACATGGAAAGACTGACATATCTGTCACTGTACTTGGTATCATGCAGGCTCCTGAAAAGTGACTAATGGCTGTCCTGCAGAGGAGTCTCAGGCCCTAACTTCTGAAAGTGATGGACATCTGCAGTTCACATGGGACAACTATAATTTGCCCCAGGGTTCTCAACCTAACCTGTGACATAAACAGAACATGCTGGGGAGATAGATGTATCCCACTATTCATACTTTTCTGTAATAGGTTCCCCTGTGTGTGAAGCAGTGCTCCCCAATGACTCTGTTCAAGCTCTACCTTCACTACTGGTTGTGTGATTGTAAAGTTACCTCTGGGGTGGCACCTATGTCCCTCATAGATAGGTCCAGTTGTTGCTGCTCACAAAATCGCTCTGCTAACAACAACCATTTAAATATGCTTAATAAGGGTACTTGTGTTTTTAAACATCTAGGCTTTGATTGCTGCAGGTATACTGGCAACCATGTGCTCCTAAAACTTACAAATATAATATGTGACAGATGCAACTATACAATGAATCTACAATAAATGCTCTCTCACTCAGGTAACAAAAAACCGGATATCAGAGAGGCTGTCATCAAACATACACTTCACCTTCTCAACATACCAAGTGCACAACACATAATCCCACAGATGCAGAGGTAGTCATTAGAAGCTTACAAAAAGAGTAGAGGCTTCGCAAATGCAAACATTCTGCACACATTACAGTCCCAATGGAACCCACTTCACATGAAAAACAAACATATCATTGTGTCACCCATTAAGCCTTTAAGGCAAAACACCTGAAAACCAATGTCTTAGTCATAGGAGATCCAAAGTGAGACACACAGTTGTCCCCTCACCAGTTTGTACAAGAAGAAAGTCATGGGTCAGCTGCCTGTGAGTGCCAGGATCTGCAAAGTCATACACACAGTCAAGTGTCTCAACAACAAGCACAGTCACACCTCTGTCATACTCTATGTTGGAATAAATGACTTCCGATGTATCTCACTGGACTATATGAAGAGAGATATGACTGAGTTCTCAGATTATGTGTCCCAGACAGGCATGTCCATAGCCCTAAGCAGCATTCTACCTTCACCCAGGATGATGCCTCAATACAAACAAAAGAATTATCACCTTCAACAATTGATTTAGCTACTGGTGTCAGTCCAGGGCAATACAGTATTTGTCAGACTGGTATGATATGGTCAACCGACCACACTGTTTTGACAGGGATGGTCTTCATCTGTCACCTCTTGCCTTTCGGTTACTGGCAAAGGTACTTGCCTCCTCCATAGTGGTTTTTTAAGCAGTCATAAGAACAAAATTCCTGATGCAAACATATCCTCAAAAGACAAACTCCAGGTTATTCTGCTTAATGCTAGGAGTCTAAATCAGAAACTACACTCAATGCAGGCACTACTTACTTGGGAAGAAGTCGATGTTTGTGCAGTCAACGAGACATGGTTTACAGCTGCAGAGAGCATTCAAACCATGAAAGGTTATAATGCCTTCCACATGTTCCGACCACAAAATGGATGTGAAAGTACCAAAGGAGAAGGTGCATCCATCTTTATAAAAGACAAATACACCTCAAGACTGGTTAAGCAATATGACTCCTTACAGTTACACCAAGCCCAACTAACAGTAGGAAAGACCACCCTCCATAGCCCTTAGAACTGCTCTGTTAGGAACCTAAAAAGTTTACACCTACACTAAAAAGTGCAGCACTTGTTCCAAATAGCTTTTTCTTCTCAAAAAGCTCAGCACTTGTCTTATAAGCATATCCCTTGTCTTATAAGCATTCTCTTAGCAGGTCAAGCACTCCCCTGCTAAGCCCACTACTTTTCTGTCTCATACCAACTCATAATTCTTTCTAGCATGTCGAAGGGTCAGATGCTGGCGTCCTCTCCTGCCCAGTTGGTGTATCTGGGAATTCTGAGACAATGTTACAATTGCCTCATGTACACGGACAACCCTCTCCTCCTCCCACGTAACACTAACACTTGTCAGAGATGCAGCTATTTAGCCAGACTGGAGGCTGAGCTCTCTCAACTCAGGACTGGCAAGACCAGGCAGGAGGAGAAGGCAACTACACACACCACAATACCAGTCTCACATAACTCAACCACACCACTGAATCAAACACATAAACACACTAAGACATACTCGGAGGCTCTGAGTAAAATTTACCTAAACAGCAGAGGCCTCCAAAGCAGACACCCAAGCAACTGCAAACTCAATACACCACACAAACAACACATAAACAACAAAATCAGTGTGCAAAGCAGTCACTGCCCTTAAGGCCAAATACAACACCAAACATACTTGTCATAGGTGACTCCATAGTCAGACACACTGACGTCCCGCTCACCAGACTGAGTAAGGAGAAGGTCACAGTTAGCTGCCTGTCGGGCGCTAGAATCCGCCACATAACACAAGCACTCAGGTCTCTCAAAAGCAGGTACAAGTATGACTCAGTCATTGTCCACGCTGGTGTCAACGACCTGAGACGTACCTCCTTGGACTACATGAAAAGAGACATTGAGGAGCTCTCTGATTATGTAGCCCAGGCAGGTATGACCCTGACCTTGACCAGTATTCTACCTTCACCTAGAATGATGCCACAATACAGTGATAAGATGATCAGCTTTAATAATTGGCTTAAATTCTGGTGTCATTCAAAGGATCAATGTCTGTCTGCCTGGGATGACATGCTGGACAAGCCACGCTTCGCAAGGGACGGCTTGCACCTGTCACCCCTAGGCTTCGGATATTGGCAAAGGCTCTTGCCACCCCATAGTGCCATTTTAGGCAAGGCTCAAATTCTAAACCTACCACCCTAGAACACAAAAAGTAAAAACTAAGGGTAATGCTGCTCAATGCCAGAAGTCTCAATCTCAAGATGCACGCACTCGAGGCCCTTCTCAGTATGGAGAACATCGATGTCTGTGCTGTGACAGAAACCTGGTTCAAGGCTCCTGAGAGCACCCCAGCACTATCAGGTTTCACCTCATATCATGTGTTCCGGCCCCAAAATCCGGACAACACCAAGAAAGGAGGGGTGTCCATATTCATAAAGGACACCCACACCTCAAGGTTGGTGGCAACGCACGATGCATCGGAGACCATCCAGGTGCAATTAACCATAGGCAAGACTGCTCTGCAATTTGTAGCATGTTACAGGCCACCCTCTCAAACTCAGGAACCTCACATGGCCTTCCTGAAAACAATGGGGGGGATAAATGTATCTCCAAACACCATCATACTAGGTGACTTCAACTACCCTAATATAGACTGGGAACACTACTCAAGCCCAAACACTCTAGCCCAAAGGTTCCTGGAGTTCATAAACTCAAATGCCATGGAACAACTAGTCACCATCCCCACAAGAGGAGAAAACATACTTGATCTCATCATCACGAACATGGGATCACAATGTTCAACACCGAAGTATACCCCTCACTGGTGAGATCAGATCATAAACTAATCTCGCTGGAGGTCCTCATCCGCCCCACCTGAAATAAAAAGACCACAGTGAAAAACTTCTCAAAAGCCGACTTCACACTTCTAAAACTAGTGTGGTCTCCTTTAAGGCCCCTGAGCCAGTGGTAAACATTACTCAAACCACTGAATCACTTACAAATGCCTTCTACCAGCACCTACAGGACTGCATGGATCAGGCAATCCCAAACAAAACTAAGACTCTTTGTACCAAAGGCAAGCGTCCAGTCTGGTGGACCCCAGCCATAAACAAGCTCTACAACAAAAGGAGGAAGCTACTACAAGATAGAGCAAAATCCTTGAAAGGTAAGACACCTTTGATCATTATAAGTAAAAACTAAGAGCTCTCATAAAATCATCCAAGGCAAATTTTGAGAGAAAAATCGCCAAGGACTCAAAAGACAATCATAAGGCCTTCTTTATCTATGTTAGAAACCTAGGAGGAAACTCCCAGATATGCTCAGAATTAGTTCAAAATGATGTGAAAATTACTGAACCTACACATTGCCAACATACTGGCTGACAGGTTCAGTGCAAACTTCTCCCCTCCCCAAAGGAGAGATATCTATACCAGAGGATTGTAGCCCCCAAACATCTCAACGCCCAGGTGAGAACTGCTCTCTCAAAGCAAAAACACAGCATCCATGGGACCGGATGGTGTCCCCGGCTGTGTGCTCCACGAACTCAATGAGGAATTAAACCCGCAGTTAGGACAGCTGTTTAATCTTAGCCTCACCTCAGGATACGTACCCAAGGAGTGGCGCACGGCGACTGTGGTCACACTTCACAAGGGCGGTGCCTCCACCGACCCTGGAAATTACCGTCCCATTAGCTTGACAAGCCTTATCTGCAAAGCCATGGAGAGGATCATAATGGAACTCATAAATAAAGATATAGGGAACTTGCAGACTTTGGATCCAACCCAGTTTGGCTTTGTCAAAGGCAGATCATGCCTTTTAAACTTGGTTGACTTTTTTGAAACAGTCGCCAAGGCCATTGATGAGGGAAAGGCAGTCCATACAGCCTACCTTGACCTGGCAAAGGCCTTCAACACAATACCCCACTCAGGTATCATCAAAAAACTCATCAGCTTGAATGTAAACCCATACATCACAAGATGGGTTGCAAACTGGCTAAGTGACAGAACCCACAGGGTCAGAGTTGCTGGAGCCATATCAGACTCAAAGCCTGTCACAAGTGGTGTCCCACAGGGCTCAGTCCTGGGTCCACTCTTGTTCGCATCTACTTTTCTGAAGTACAAGCAAACACAGGAGGGTTATGGCTGACAAAGTTTGCAGATGATTGCAAACTGAAGCCATAGTCGAAAACACATCTGACACAGATATCCTTCAGAAGGGCCTCACAGAAACGGATAACTGGTGCCAGAGCCATGGCCTAAAGTTAAATGCCAAGAAATGCATAGTCATACCCTTCGGGAAAAACAAGGTTACCCCTAGCTACCATATAGGTGGCAATCCACTGAGCACAGAAGAAGTCATCAGGGATCTGGGGACCCAGGTTGATAGTAGCCTTTCGTTTGACACTCATGTTGCTAAAGTAGTTAGGAAAACCTTCTACATTGCCCACCTGATCATGAAGGGATTCACATCTAGATCAAGGGAGGTCATCGTCCCCTGTACTCATCACTCATTGGACCTATGGTTGAGTGCAGTGCCCCATTCGGAATGTGTCTGACCCGACACCTGCAGCAGCTGGAAAGGCCCCAAATGTTCCTCACCAAAAGGATAAAGGGTCTCAAAAATATGTCTTATGCTGCCCGACTGAAAGAACTCCAGCTCTATTCAGTCTCATACCGCTTTCTCAGAGGTGACCTGTGCCTGACATATAAGGCCATGTCAAACCCTGATTTGATGAATATGCTTCACCTCAAAAAATCTAGATCCCTCAGAACCACAAGGGCAGGAGACTTAAACCTTGACACGGTTATTAATAGAACGTGCTGGAGGGACAGATTCATCACCCAGAGACTCCCTATGCTGTGGAACAAAATCCCGGTACATGTGAGGCAGAGCACCTCGCTGGCCTTGTTCAAGAGGAATCTTGACCAATGGATGGGGGATCGCAGATATACCCCAGGGATTACTTCAGTGTCACTGCTTGACAGAGGCACAGCAAAATAATGGGCATAGTTTTATTCAAACTAAAGGGGTGGCGAAAGCCAAATAACTATGGGCTAGGCTTATAAATGCCCTTGGGCAGATAGCCTAGTATGAACCTATGAACCTATGAACCTATGTTAGGTACAGGTCCACTAATATAAACTATGAAAATCACACAGTACATTCCTGGGCCTATTTAACTCACTTATAATACAGCCAAACACCCTAGGCATGGGTGACTTTAAATATCCTTCCATTGATTTGGATATATATATATATATATATATATATATATATATATATATATATATATATATATATATATAAGCTCAAACACACTTGACCTAAGGTTCATGCACTTTGTGAAAAATTATATACTGCCTTCTCTTGGTTTCTTGCTGTTACTTGCATTGACATGCATGCATACCACAGTTCATTTAACTATTTATTGTAATCAACTAGTCTTATTACTGTATTGTACTGAGTACAATAAATACACAAATACAACCATTTCAGATAATACGCTTTACTGTCCCATTCTCCTTTCAGATCTACAAGCATGCAACACAGATGCTGTCAGCTCTCTATGGAAAATTCTCAAAGCTTGTTTATCACATTCTCATATTTATAACAAAAGGTCTGATATTTTTCTCAAAGTCTGATGTGTAGCAGTCCTTTCTTTGTATAACAGTTTGCCTTTGTTCTTCTAATTTATGATTTGTCCTTGATTCAAGTTTGGTGGTCCAAGGAAACTCAGTTATCTGAAATGTGGTGTTCCAGCCCTATCTGTTATCTTGCTTTCTTGATGTTACATCTCTGTTCTTTGTTGATGTCCTTCCAGCTGCCATTTGCACAGTTATTTCTACAGGCTTTGTTTCTCAATAACATACTCATTACATGGTTGCCAAAATCTAATTATGCTATATATGTTTGCCAGCACACCTACTATTTTTCTACATTTTATACTACTTCTAAATTAACTATTTATATTTCATAGCATTCTTGCAGCTTTTTATTCAAACTAATAATAATGCTAACAAAGCTAAATGGAACAGAGTACTAATATTCTTTCAGTTCCCCATTTTTTTATCTGTTTGTGGTATAAACTAAACTTCAGTTAATGAAAAGATTGCATTTGTTTCGTTAGCATTATGATTTACAACATTTACGACTTTGCTCATATTTACAATCATAACTTGTTGAGTTATTGCAACTCTCCATAACCTGTAGCATATTAAACAATTTTAAGCTGTCATTATTATTATGACCCCTAAGATTACCAACACCGGATGTATTAACCAATTTAACAATTTGGTTCCAGATGATGACCATTCTGTGAATATATTTTACCAATTATGGGCAGTGTCAGCTTATTTCTTTTAGGCCAACTTTACCAATTTGTTTTTTACTATTATACTATTTACTTCATGCCATAATATGCTGCGGTTACGATGATCCAAGTAAGCTTTAAGATCGTCTGTGTCTTGTATTATTTTTCTTAACTTGTCTAAAGTCAAAGTAATGTTAGGAAACTGAATCATTTCATATTTCCACTGAAATTTTGCCATTTTTTTAGTACTGGTAGAAAACACATAAGTCTCATTTTCCAGGTTAAATGCGTGATATTACTGATACATCCCACAAAGGGTGTTTGCTTGTATTTTAACACTGGTTTATTTGAAACTATGCATACAAATTGTGGTGCCACTTCGACAAACATTTTGAAGTTTGAAGGCAATATTGTCCATTTGCAGATATTTACAGAATGTTGTATACATGGTTCATAAATGGGAGAATGCTGTCCACATATGAGACCATTCATAGTTTCTGTACAATGTTTTAACATGTGCATTTTGTTATCCATATCTATGTAATTTCCTTTAAGTTGAGGTAAACAAAGTTCAGTATTGTTATAAGTAGACAAGAATATTATGGGTAATACCATGAACTGACACATTACTGTTTGTTTTGTTACATTATTATACATGACTTTACCAGTGCAATAGTTGTGCTCACACTGAGTCTGTTCTGTGAACAGTCTTACCCAGCTAGTGGATAGAATCCAAGCTGAATAGTTGTCGCCACATGTACTCATTTTTTAACATCAGCTTTATCTGTAACTCATTTTGCTGTATTTTAACATACAATGATTGTAAAGTACATTTTGTCCAATATGCAAATACAGATACATTGGTGTCAAATTGCAATATGTCTATTAATGACACATTATAATGATTTAAAAAAAAAATCTTGATACCATACATTTTATGTACATACAAAATAGTGGGCTTCCATTGGGCTTGCAAATGTACAATTTGTGAAATGTCTTGTCCTAGTAACTTTAGTTTGTTTTGTAAAATTTCAATATTCACAGCATTTAGAGTTCCTATTCCTGTTGCTACCCAAGAGTGTATCGTAGCAGGCTCTTTTAAATCTGCATTTTGTCTGTTTAAAACTTGGAAACGTAATGTTGAAGTACAATATTGTTTTTTGGTATTGTTGCCCTGTCATGGTACAAGTGGATGGTATTTTTACTACTTGATATATAGGAAGTACTGGTTTATTACCCAGAATGGTAAGTATTCTGACCCATGGTCCTTTTCCTTGTATTACTGTTTTGTTTATACAAATAACAGAGTATTAGCAGAAATTATACCTGTTCTTTTCCCTGTCTAATTTATTATTATTTTTGTGTTATTATTAACACACTGTGACATTTTTTGTATGATCCTTTTCCTTGTCAGAATTGTGACATCTTCAGGGGGTAATGCACAGCATCTAATAGAGACTGAGCTGTTTACTGAAATGTTTATGTCAGTCTTTGACTCTTCTTTTATGTATGCCTGACCCTGTTTAGCTAACCATGCTGTTATATTATTGTTAAATGTTATGCTTCCAAAGAAACATGCTGTATGCTTTGATCAACTGAAATTGTCTTGTGCTTTATTTTGTGTAGCATTTTTCCTAAGTTTTATTCGTGAATATTGTAATTCCCTCTGTTTTGATGTTCAAATGATGCAAATGAAATGCAGATGTCTGTGTTGAATGCTGCGTGCCTTGTTAAGCAGCTGCATTTTTATCTATAGTCCTTGAAGCATGTTTTATTTTTTTTTTCTGAACATTCGATGTTTTAACAGTTCAGTCACTAAAGGTCGACCTTTAGTGATTTGAACTGTTAAATATTCGATGTTCTAATACAGACCCCTTGCAACATGATATTAGAATGCAGTTGTAAGACTCTTAGAATTATAATAAACATTCGTAATTTGCCTAACTATGTATAATACTGCTTTTGAATACTGTTTTTACTGGAGTCTTTGCTATTTTTGATGCTATTATACAATTACTAAATATTGTAAGAAATAAAAGAGATATTGGCTTAACTAACGCATACTTAAAACAAATATATTTACATGATTTACATTTGCTGTTGTCTGTCTTTTGCTACACTTTAGGTAAAAAGAAAATACATGCATGTCAGCCTTGTGACATCATGTCTTTACTGTGTTTAACTACCTTAATTTGATTTCAATACCCTAAAACTGTTTTGTTATTTGAAATGGTCTTAAAATCACTATTTAAGTGCCTTGCTTTAACTGAATGAAAGTTTGTGCTGTGTATGCTTAACCATGTTCTAAATGTAGAATAGTAATTTGTAAATGATTTCTTAGCAGCATAGTTAACTGCTATGGCTTTAACTCTTTAATAACCAGATTATCTTTGTCAGTATTTTCTTCTTCTGACTTTAAAGCTCTTATGCACTTTTGAAAAAGTGTTTGCATATGTTGTCTGAACTTTTTGAACTCACTTTGACTGTGTCTTAGAAGTTTATTAAATCTTTTCTTAGTTTACCATGAACCTCCTCTCTGTTTTTATCTGTTTTGTAATGTGCAGTTGTTTTATGCCACTTTTGTCTAGCAAGATGTACAGAAGATTTTTTAAATAACTGACAACTGATATTGTAACTCAGAAATTAACATTTTACATGTGGTGACAGGACATAATGGATCTGGTTGTTAACCATTACTTTTATGACATTGCACACAGAAAGCAGCTTCATATAACATGCACAATAAACATTTACTGTCATACAAATGATGTTGCTGTTTAAGATAGCAGTCAAACGTACATAAAGCATTGACATGCGCTTTACCTAGTAAAGTACTACATGTGCTACAGTTCTGTGTTTACCAATCTTCAAATGCTGACTATACATGTGCTGGACTGTCATTACTGTCTACCTGGAAGGTAGTTTTACATTTAATACTTTTTTGTTTAATGACATCCATGCTGAAGAATGAGAAACAAAAAGAGAATTACCAGTTTCTGTGTGGAAGGTGATCAAGTCTTCCCTTGAGAAAGCATGGAAAGTCCCTCGTTGATTCTCTGAAAACGTGGTCAAACACAGCTGGCAAATTCAGTTGTGTGAATGTGCAGGACCCCTGGAATCTGCAGAGATGCACTATTCTGCTACTGGATACTGTACAGAAGAAGGAGGCAAACATTTGCACTGGAACTGAATGTACTAAATAAAATAAAAAAGAAGCTGTAGTTGTCACAATAAGAAACCATTCAGTCCGTCAACTGTGGCACGCCATTGAAAAATTACATGATGCCTTCTGTTGGTTTCTTTCTGTTACTTGCATTGACATGCATGCATACCACAGTTCATTTAACTATTTATTGTAATCACCTAGTCTTATTACTGTATTGTACAGAGTACAATAAATACATGAAGACAACCGTTTCAGTTAATAAGCTTTACTGTCACATTCTCCTTTCAAATCTACAAGCATGCAACACAGATGCTGTCAGCTCTCTATGGCAAATTCCCAAAGTTTGTTTATCACATTCTCATATTTATACCAAAAGGTCTGATATTTTTCTCAAAGTCTGATGTATAGCAGTCCTTTCTTTGTATAACTGTTTTCCTTTGTTCTTCTAATTTATGATTTGTCCTTGATTCAAGTTCAGTGGTCCAAGGAAACTCAGTTATCTGAAATGTGGTTTTTCCAGCACTATTTGTTATCCTGCTTGAAGTTACATCTCTTTACTTTGTTGATGTCCTTCCAGCTGCCATTTGCACAGTTATTTTTACAGACTTTGTTTCTCAATAACATACTCATTACATGGATGCCAAAATCTAATTATGCTATATATGCTTGCCAGCACACTTACTATTTTTCTGTATTTTATGCTACTTCTAAATTAACTCTTTATATTTCATAGCATTCTTGCAGCTTTTTATTCAAACTAATAATTATGCTAACAACAGTTTGAAAAGACAGTGTATACTAAGTAGAACAGAGTACTAATATTCTTTCACTTTGTAAATACAAATGCTGTGGAACAGTTAGCCCATACCCCCACAAGGGGCTCAAATGTCACTGAGCTAGTACTCAACAACTTGGGAGATTGCTGCACCACTCCATTTGTGATACTCCCCCTGGCAAGGTTTGACCATAAATCAGACTTGTTCAATGTAACAAACATACCTGTCCCTCTCCCTATGATACAAAAGGTTGAAATGTTTCTCTAAAGCAAACTATAGCATCCTAACTGATGCCATAAATAGTTTAAAAACTCCTGATATCATTGACAGTAAAGACTCCTATATGGAGAATTTTACAAATACCATGTATTAACACCTTTACAAGTACATAGACGTAGACATACCAGAACAGATCAAAACTTGCTCATGAAAAAACAAGGCACCCTGGTGGAGGCACCCTGGTGGACATCTAGCATAAATATATTATACAACAAGAAAAAGAAACTGATGCCCAGGAATTAGAGGGAACAGTCTCAGCAGAAGAACACCCTCCATAACTTTAACAAGCTAATTAGAAATCTTAAGTCCTCTAAAGCTAATTACGAAACTAAATTAGCATAGAAGCTAAGGATAATCACAAGGCATTCTTCAGCTATGTTTATAATGTAAAAGGGAATGCCCAGCTTTGCACCAAATTCATAGTTGATGTTACCACTCATACTGAACCCGAGGACATCGCCAACCTGTTAGACAGGTTTGGTAAAAAGTTCACACCACTGTCTCCACCAATCATACCCCAAAGCATTCCTGTCTCCAGTTCTCTAGCTTTTATTGCCAAAGAACAGGTCATAACCACACTGGCCAAGGCCACACACAGCTTCAGTGGGATCGGATAACATCCAAGGCTGCTTAGTAAATGGTGTAAAGCAAAAAGAGTTAGCAGATCCACTGGGTACTCTCATCAACCACAGTCTAAGTATTGGCTTTGTCTCAGCAGAGTGGAAAACAGCAAATGTAGTCCTCTTGCACAGAGGGAATCACTCAACCAACCCAAAGAACCATAGACATGTAAGCCTAACCAGCCTTGTATGTAAGGCCATGGAGAGAATCATCTTGGACCTTATCATCAAGAACATTGATGACCTTCAATCTCTGGAGCCTACCCAGTTTGTCTTTGTTTATGGCAGATCATGCCTGTCAAACCTAGTAGAATTCGTCAAAAGTGTAACCAAAGCCCTGGATGAAAGCAAATCAGTGCATACTGCCTGTCTCAACTTGGTCAAGGGGTTTGACACAATCCCCACTCAGGCATCATTGAGAAAATTCACCAGCTGGGGATTAACCCATATGTCATTAGATGGGTAGGCAACTGTCTCACCAACAGAACACATCAGTCATATTTGAGGATTTCAGCTCTACCAGCAGTCCTGTTACCAACTGTGTTCCACAAGGGTCTTTGCTGGTCCTCCTACTCTTCAAAGTGTATTTCTCAGAAATTCAGGTGATAACAGATGGCCTGTGGCTCACCATATTCTCTTATGACTGCAAGTTGTGTGCAATCATTGAATCGCCAGTCGATGTCAACATACTATAAAATGGACTGACATACATAACTGATTGTTGCATAAGCCACACACTTAAAGTTAATCCACAAAAAGCACTATTATCCCATTCAGCAAAGAAGTCCCTACAAAATACACTATTAATAATACCCCCTATTTTCTAAACCAATGCTGAGAGATTTGGGAATGCAGGTTAACAGTGACCTCAACTTTGATCATCATGTTTCCACAGTGGTAAGGTAGGTCTTTTATGTTGCACACTTCATAAATAAGGGCATATTATCCAAGACTAAGGATGTTATCAATCCACTGTATTCATCCCTCATCAGACCGATCATAGAGTAATGTTCCCTTTTGCAGGTACCTCACCAGACACCTGCAGCAACTGGACAGACCTAAGAGTTTTCACACCCAAAAAATAGAGGGACATCAACACATGACCCACATGGGCAGACAAAGGCCCTGTCACTGTATTCTGTATTGTATAGACTGCTGAGAGGCAACTTGTGCCTGGCGTGCTGAGCACTCTTGAAGCCTGACTTAATGGAAATGCTGCACCTCTGTAAATCAAGTGGAACAGGACAACACTCACTGTAGGGCCCTTAATCTAGCCTGCAACATCAACTGGACATGTGGAGAGACATATATGTCTCCCAGAGATTGACACTTCTATGAAACAAACTCCCAAGTCACATGAAACTGAGCTCCTCAATGACTATTTAAGATTAACTTGGACAATTGAATGGGAAATCATACATTTACCCTGGAACTTTCACCTATGTCACTCTTAGACAGGGTCAACCAGTGCTGATCATGGATTCACCATTATGGACTACATATCTTGACCTTTAAGGGAATAATGGTATAACTTGGATAGGCTTGAAAAGGCCCTAGGGCCATTAGCCTAGCAACTTTTTATGAACCTATGAACCTAGGGCCATTATGGTAGAAGCCTCATATGAACCTATGCAGGCCTGCCAACATATTGTCACACACATGGCCTGCTGATGTCATGTACTATAAGTTCAGCTGCAGTCTTATAGAAGTCAGAGTTGTACCATGACACTTGTGTTACATAGTGTATTCTGTAGTCTATGTACTTAGGTATGGGTTCTAGTCTCACTGCAGTCAACTGTGTGTGTGTGAGTTCTTGCCTGACATTGCAAATAGCCTTTTATAGCAGCATGTGGGAAACTGTTATTACCATATTCTCAATAGACAATGCTGATGTCATCAGCTATATCAGATTATTGGATATGCAGTCATCCAAATAGGACATGGTCAGACACTGGCCTGGAGGCCAGGCAGATGTCACCTCATCCAATACCAGACAGATTACAGTGACATGTCTTTTATTTTATCCACATACATTATGGCATGGTTTTTAGGTCCTGTGTTATGTTGATGAGAAAGCCTTCTGGTCTTTCCAGCTGCTGCATGTGTCTGGTAAGGTACATGCAAAAGACAGCATTATACTGTATTACTGTTCTGATGAGGTCTGACTACAGTGCTGTCATAAAATCCTAAGATCTGAATATGATGGCATGACTTATGATGTGCACCATATATTTGTACTGGAGAAACATTAAAGAAAGAAGTAGAAGGTAATTATGCATATTGCAGTTTCTGACTTCACAACTCTTACAAGAGTATTCACTATAAACTTGTGAAATTATGATGCTATCAATAGCATAACTTGCCAAGGCCAATATAAGGCAAATATACAATGTCCAGTTCAACAACAACAAATGCAGATATACTAAGCACTAAGTTAGCTATGCACCCTGAGCACCAGATACAGCTTTTGTATCTCTGAATCCAAAAGATAGAAAACAAGGACATGTCACAATTATCATCACTTGTTCAGGGTTTTGCATGGGAGGGCAAGAAGCCTAGACTGACAAAAAAGGTCGGTGAGTGTGTGTGTGAGTAAGAAGGAGAAGAAGGCAGACATTGGGATAAAATAAGAAATGGCCAGTGAGACAAAATGAGTAACTGTTGTGTGTATATCTCTATGGGTCCTGTAGGTGAAATTGGTGTATGAGTGTGTGCATGAACACAGCCAAGCACTGTGCTAGCTCTACATCTTGGCCTGTTGGACAGGTGTGAGCCATGCATGGTAGACGTGGCAGCTCATTGTTGTCATCCCTGACCATGAGAACTAGCTCTGCCAGGACTCACACTGGCACCTCCACACCCAAGGTCAGATGCAGTGCTGCTACCTGAACATGACTGATGTCTGCTGAATGAGCTCCCTTCATGGGGACGCCCAGGACCTTGACCCTATGACCTGCTATGGCTGGGTGTGGACAGCACACTCATTGACAGAGCAGTGGAAGTACTGCCACTCTAGGAGCGTGATCTGTAACAGCCATGTTGGCTGACAGCAGATGATGTGGCTGACCTATGCCCATGATGATGCCATTCTCCTCCCAGCAGATGTTCCATCAAAGGCACTGCTCGTTCCATGACAGACACTCCTTGGTCCATCCCAGACACTCCTCATTCCAATGTGTCATTTATCCAATCCAGTGAATCAGCAACATGGTGGAGGCAGTCACGCATGTCAGACTGTGCCACATCCACAACCCTGAGCATTTGTCTGGAACACCTATGGGAATGTGCCTGTGCCTCCATGATGGCCATAAATATCCAGTGAGTGGCACAGGAAGTGACACCTGCAGCAGGTGGAGGAGGGAGACCAGGCCTCCTCCAAACATCCATATCAATACTTCTGTGTGGTACCTCACCCACACTTTAGCTATGGCCATACTCAACAGGCAATGAAACCACAGTAGCCACACTTCCATGATCAATGTCCTCACCCTCTACCTGTCCAATATCTATGGGCTCAGTTGACTGGGTAGGAATAAGCTTACTGGCTGTGTCCAATGGAAATGCAGAGGATAGCTGTATGTCAACCCCTGTGTCGGACTCAACCTCTGCACCCCTGACTTTACCTCAATTTGGCCACCATCATCATAAGAGTCTGCTGAGGCACTGACATCAGGTGGCACAGAACCTATACTCTCACTGTCTTGATCACATGTGATAAAAAGAAAGAAACACAGGAACACATTAATACCTGCACTACTATAGTGCAATGTATGCTAACAAACTAACAGTGCTGCCACTATTACAGAAAGTACAACAATACACACAACAGGCCTAAGATGACACACTATGACATTTATTTAAATTGATCTGCAGTAATGACATAAAATTATTTGTTTTACCATCTACAGG